>NC_057803.1:476765325-477056619 GCF_018294505.1 Triticum aestivum
TAGGGGTCGATGTCGGGGCCCTCGACTCGGTCTGGTCGGTGAAGATGAAGCAGGGGACGACGGCGGTCCTCCTAGGCACGGAGGAAGGGTGCGGGGTGGGGGGGAGGTAGGTGGGGGGAGGACTCGAGGAGCCAGAGAGGGCGCTCTTATCCCCTGCCTCGTCGTCGACGGCGAGGTGGTCCGGGGCGACCGCGCCCCCGTAGCGACGTGTCGGTCAAACAGGGAAGGTGACCTGGGGGACGGAGGCTAGGTGGGCCGGCTGGCGAGGCGGGTCAAGGCCCAAGGGGAGGCCAGGGCTCTCCCACCCCTTTTTCTTTCCTTTTATTTTGCTTTTTTTCTTTTTACAAAAAAAGCTTTGCAATATTTGAGCTGCCAAAAAGGATTCTAAAAATGTGGAATTTGGCCACATAATTACATTGCAATAGTTGGCACTGCCAAAAAGGATTGTGAGGCTTTTGAAATAGTTTGCCACTTTTATAATTTTAAAAAGGCATTTAATCTATTTGTTTTAGCCACTGTTTATCCAGTTTAGGGCACTTAGACATTTTGCAAAATCTTTGTTCACCACCAATATTTGTTATGAATTATTTGGCACAAGATGAACATTTTAGATTTCAAGTCTGACAAATATGAATTTTTAACTTTAGATTCGATTTGAAATTTGAATTGTGATTTGGATCAATTGGAGATTAGAAAAAGTATAAAGATGACATGGCATCATTAACATGGGATTACTGTAGCATGACACTGGGGGTGTTACAAATCTCCTCCACTATAAGAAATCTCGTCCCGAGATTTAAGTGGGGAAGTTAGGGGGAAAGACTCAGGAAGGACGGAGCTCAACACAAGATAGGTACGTGGGGACTATCTCAGTGAACATGGCATAGAGGAATCTCTCGAGTTGAACTTCAAGAAAGTCATCGAGAGCAAGGTGAGGTGCAATAAGAAGCTTCAACCGGGTAGACAATCGTTTGCTTCCTGAAAAGGGGGGTGAAAGGGGTTCAGAGCAATGGGAATAAGTATTGCATCTGATACCAAAATAGATCGCCTCTCGGAAGGTGGCTCAGGATTTTCATATGAAGCCAAGCGTGAGAAATAACCTTAGAAACAAGGGTGTACAGGAGAGTCAGGTTTCGATCATGTGGAACTGTGGGTTATGGGCCCACCATGCGGGTTAAAAGCAGGAAGGCGCTAACATCTTGAACGGTCATGATAGCAAGGCAGGTCAGAGGATAGCCTGTCAGTTATGTTGGCAACAAAGTTTGGTACCAAGGGCGTGGGACAAAGAGAACCATTTTCCTGCTCGTTAATTCAAGGCGAACTAATAGGCAAAGCTCTCGTCCATCGGTGATACCAAAATGTTAGCAACATTAGTAACAGGGTCTCACTTGCAAGGTTGTACATCGAGGTGTTTTATAAGGAGGGATTTATTTCTGCTTATATCATATATATGAGAAGAAAGGTTAAACAAACCAATGGAAAGGAAAAGTATGATTATCAAATCAAACAGTCCAATGGAAAGGAAGATGTGTTTACACATAAGAGTTGGGAGTATATCCTTCCCAACAAAAAGCGGAGTAGGATATACATGATAGGACAACAAGTTCAAAAGCATTTAGATAATGCGGCAACAGAAGAATCATGATATTACCCATACAATGGTGTGAGGGTAATTGAATGAGAAACGTTTTGTATTATGCTTCTGATGTCCTTGTTCATATTCAGAATACCACAGTCACGGCTCGATGCAGCAACGATATGGTGTCAAGTAAAGATTGGGTTCGAAGATCTTAAGAGATACCGAGAAACAATTCTAAGATTATCTCAGAACGTAAGGAATAACCAAGCACAACCAGGCTTGTGTTGGCAGAAAGTCAAGATGTCATCGATGATATCACAAATCATCGAGGGGTAGGGATGGTATTTCTAGCCAAGAATTCAATTGACGTCTCTGAAGAAGCCAAAGGGTTGATGGTGATCATGACAAATTTTGTCGAGAGACTCTATGAAGATGCCATCGAGTAGAAAAGGAAGGATGAAGTGAAAGGCTATGAGAACCACAGATTCGACACAAGCTCGAAGTCAAGCTTGTTGTTTGAGGTGAAATGATAAGATGAGGAAGATTGACGTAAGATTAGCTCAATGTCGGAAGTTGCTCCGGGCATAAGGACCCGGTAGCACAGTTAAAAGTTGACACGATAAAATATAGCCGGTCAGGCTAGGAATGATGTGATGGGGCATAAAACTTCCCCGTATCAAGTACTAGGAGTAATGCCGGAAGGTAACTCAGAGTAGAGGTTGGACGGGGCTAATGATTTGCAGAGGATAAGTATTTTAACTTATCCGGTAAATGGAATCAAGGAGGAAATATGGTCGGAACCACGATTGCAAAGGATCAATTCATAGATACAAGATGAGCTTGTACCAAAGAAATAATTAATTTTACGAGCAACTTCCATGATAAGTTCTACATTGGGTCCATGGGCATGAACACAAAGGTTCAAGGTTGACTCCCACTTATTTAATGCATAACCTTTCATTCACTCCTCGTTTTTGAAGAAATTGTAGTGCATAAGATTTATCTGGCGAAGTACCAGAAGAGTAAGACTCGTGAGAACTCTCGGGTTCACACAGATTATGGAAAGCATAAGTTCAACCCATCGGGGCATTTTTATGAATCTATACAACCATCAACCAAGCAAAAGATACGAGTTTGAAAGCAGAGTATCAAAGTCAAAGCAGATGATACAATTTACCGAAGGTATTATGTATTAGGGAAAATGTCACAAGATTTTGGATGTGAAGGACACTGTCGGATAACAACCCAGCAATGGATCTGGCGATTCACGATAGAGTTGATGTGAGTATCGGTAATCAATCAGATGAAGAAGGGGATGCAAAGGCATCAGCTTATAGAAATGTCTGAATGATTCGATGCTTGGGAATTATGATTTCAAGATGAAGGATTAGAAGCAGAGGCTCTGATCAAAAGGTGAGTAAGTAGAATAGACTTAGAGGTGCACCCGATAAATTCTGGATTGGGCAAGAACCAGCTCATATCTGGAAGGATGTCTGAGCCGGAAAGAAAATTTCCAAGGATTAATTAATGATTGCGATTATTCGCACACACGGTAAATCCATAGGAACAGAATGACAATCACAAAGAATTTTAAAGAATATTGCTAGACATATGGAATTAATCCTAATGCAAGCAGGCAAGGAGAATCAAGAGCAATAGGTTGCAGAGGATTTTGTGAAACACATGAACAACTAGGGATGAGCGGATACTCGGCAAGTGCGAGGAATTATCTGTAGGGGTATTCATGTGGCAAAGAACTGTAAGGCAGTAGGCTCAAGGGATTCTCGGAACAATAGAGAGAATTTTGAGGCATCTCATAATAACAAGAGCAACAAGGAATGATTGTATGAATGGCAAGTGTATGCAGGTTTCCGTATGGTTGACAGTGGAAGGGAATCGCAAAAGCAATGAGCACAAGTTCTTGAGCGAACATCGAAGAGCATCTTTGAAGTCTTCTGGTGAAGCAGGCGATCATATGTAATGAAGTGGCTCTCTGGGATGAAGAGGTTACGAGAACCTAATGTCAGAGTTAGCAAAATCATTTAGCCCGATTATAAGAGACTTCAGAGTCCCAGAGTATAGACGAGGAATAAAACATCCTAATACCACCCAACGGTGACGTGGGCCCGTAAGACACACAACCATGTTAGTAAAAGTTTTCCAAAGCCTAGACTCAATTTCGGCCAAGGAGTTGGAAAGAGGATTCCTATAGGCAGTTGGCTCTGATACCAACTTGTGACGCCCTCAATTCAATCGTACACTAATCATACACACAAATGTGTACGATCAAGATCAAGGACTCACGGGAAGATATCACAACACAACTCTAGACACAAATAAAATAATACAAGCTTTATATTACAAGCCATGGGCCTCGAGGGCTTGAATACACAAGAGTCAGCGGAAGCAACAATATGTGAGTACAGACATAAATTGAACAAGTTTGCCTTAAGAAGGCTAGCACAAAAGCAACATCGATCGAAAAGGCAAGGCCTCCTACCTGGGACCTCCTAACTACTCCTGGTCGTCGGCGGTCTCCACATAGTAGTAGGCATCGGCGGTGGCATCTGGCTCCTGGGCTCCGGCACATGGTTGCATCAACCGGAAAGAAGAAGAAAGGGGGAAATGGGGTAGCAAAGCAACCATGAGTACTCATCCAAAGTACTCGCAAGCATTAGATCTATACTAAGTATGCATTGGTATCAAATGAAAGGGTTGTATCTGTGGACTGAACTGCAGAATGCTAGAATAGAGGGGAGAGCCTAGTCATATCGAAGACTAGCATCTTCAAGCAGCTCCAAGCATCTGCAGCATCAGAAGAGATCAGAGTAGCATAAAGTAAAGTAGTAGTAGTGTTATCAACCTTGGCCAGAGATCCTTTCTCGACTCCCTGCGAGAAAGAAATCCCAGAGCCATACTATCCAGTTATCACCTCAAGTATCCAGTTCTAGTTGTATCGATCGGGATACAACTCCAAGTGTCCATTACCATAGGACAGGCTATCGATAGATGTTTTCTTTCCTGCAGGGGTGCACCAACTTACCCACCACGCTCGATTAACTCCGTCCGGACACACTTTACTGGGTCATGCCTGGCCTAGGCCAAATGATATGTTGCAACCCGACCTAGGCTTAATAGAGAGGTCAGCACGCCGGACTAAACCTATGCCTCCAGGGGTCTTGGGCCATCGCTCTGGGAACTCCTACACGTTGCATGGGGGGCGGTGAGCAGACCTAGCTTCCCTTATACAAGGCGGGGCGTTCCAGTCCAACCCGGTGCACGCCGCTCAGCTGCATGACGTCTATTAAGCTTCGTCTGATGCATACGATGCAGAACACCCATACTATGCCCACGTGATGGCTAGTGCTATCAGGCCAGAGGCCCCTCGGATTAAATATCAAAATCGTAGTGGATTGGGAGCACGCGGTAATGAGCAGAGGCTCACGATCGATGTGACCCCGTCGTCCCGTCTCGAGGACTTGCGGCAAGAGCTAAGCATGCCCGGCCACGCCTCGTAAGTATCTCACGGGCACCTTCCAGGTCAACCCGACTCCACATCACTCGCAATTAAGTTCGCGCGGGTACCCCTCAGGGCTGCCCCGTCTTTAGTAACAAGGTTCTGTGTAAAGTCATAGTAACCATAGTAACTGTGTGTCTAACACCAAGGGGAACCCTGAGGAACCACCCTCGGTGGATTCCACTTGATGTAATCATCAAGGTGAATGTAAGAGGAAACACTCTCGAGGTTCACACTTGAGGAGTTGCATGATAGAGTCATATCGGAAGTGGTTAAGGAGGAAATCACCCTCGATGACCACAACTGAATAGCTACTCTTCAGAGTTCTCATCGGGAGTGATGTATGATGTGTCACCCTCGACACTCGATAGTAACTCTGCAGAGTCGTACAACTAGGGGGGTGATGTGCAGTGTCGGGGCCTGGATGTCGATCACATTGATTGAGTCATCGAACCTAAAGCGTGGCAACAGGGACAAGGTGGGGTTCACTGATGGATCACTAACCAACCTATACTAAGCAGCTTAGGATAAGCAAGTAAGGTACAATGAGCAGGTTACCAAAGCAGGCTATGCATCAGAATAGGAGAAAAATAATAGTAGCAAAATCTAATGCAAGCATGAGATAATGGAATGGGCGATATCGGGATGATCAAAGGGGGGGGGGCTTGCCTGGAAGCTCTGCTGTAAAGGAAGAAGGGTCTTCTGAGACGTAGTCGATCACAGGGGCAGCATCGGTCTCTGGGTCTACCGGAGAGAAGAGGGGGAAGAAACAATAAATATAAAGTAAACAAAGCATCACAAGGCATAACATGGCAATATGTTGTGCCAGGTGTGACCTAACGTATGGCTACACGATATAGGTGAAGGGGAAATTCAACCGGGAATGTTTTCCCGGTTCCGGACCTGTGTCAAATAGATGACCGGAGGGGGGATGTTCCATGTTCAGATAGTTAAAGGCATGTGATAGTTAAACCAATCGCGTATTCGGATTCGTCTAGTCGTTCTGAGCAACTTTCATGTAGAAAACATTTTCATCTGAGTTACGGATTAATTTCTGTGATTTTTCAAAGTTTTGAACATATTCTGAGATGATTTAAATAACAGAAAAAAGAGTTACAGCATCAGTATGACGTCAGCAATGCGTCAGCATTCGACTGACCTATTGACTGGTGAAACTGATACGTGGGGCCCACCTGTCAGCCTCTCTGGGTTAAACAGTGGGTTAAACTAATCTAAAATACTAATTAGAGGGGTGGGCCCCAAGTGTCAGTGAATAACTAACTACTAATTAAATAACAGATTTTAACTAGCAGTTTTATTCATATATAAAAATGTTTAAGCTAGTGGGGCCCGCATGTCAGTGGGTCAGAGTGTCGAGTCAGCAGTTGACCCAGTCAACAGGGTCAACTGGGGCCTATGGGGCCCAGCGGCAGTGTCACAGGGGCCCTGTCGGTGTCAAAACCGGCGGATCTCGGGTAGGGGGTCCCGAACTGTGCGTCTAGGCCAGATGGTTATAGGAGGCAAGGGACACGAAGTTTTACCCAGGTTCGGGCCCTCTCGATGGAGGTAAAACCCTACGTCCTGCTTGATTAATATTGATGATATGGGTAGTACAAGAGTAGATCTACCACGAGATCGGAGAGGCTAAACCCTAGAAGCTAGCCTATGGTATGATTGTTGTTGTGTATGTTGTCCTACGGACTAAAACCCTCCAGTTTATATAGACACCGGAGAGGGTTAGGGTTACACAAAGTCGGTTACAATGGTAGGAGATCTCCATATCCGTATCGCCAAGCTTGCCTTCCACGCCAAGGAAAGTCCCTTCCGGACACGGGACGAAGTCCTCAATCTTGTATCTTCATAGTACAGGAGTCCGGCTGAAGGTATAGTCCGGCCATCCGGACACCCCCCTAATCCAGGACTCCCTCAGGGGGGCTTGCCTAGAAGCTCTGCTGTAAAGGAAGAAGGGTCGTCGGAGACGTAGTTGATCACAGGGGCAGCATCAGTCTCGGGGTCTACCGGAGAGAGGAGGAGGAAGAAACAATAAATATAAAGTAAACAAAGCATCACAAGGCATAACATGGCAATATGTTGTGTCGGGTGTGACCTAACGTATGGCTACACGATATAGGTGAAGGGGGAATTCAACCAGGAATGTTTTCCCGGTTCCAGACCTGTGTCGGATAGATGACCGGAGGGGAGATGTTCCATGTTCGGATAGTTAGAGGCATCTGACAGGTAAACGGCCGCGTTTTCTGAATGGTCTCGTCATTCTGAGCAACTTTCATGTAGAAAGCATTTTCATCCGAGTTACGGATTAATTTCTATGATTTTTCAAAGTATTAAACATATTCTGAAATGATTTAAATAACAGAAAAATGAGTTACCGCGTCAGTATGACGTCAGCAATGCGTTAGCATTCAGCTGACTTGCTGACTGGTAAAACTGACAGGTGGGGCCCACCTTTCAGCCTCTCCGGGTTAAACAGTGGGTTAAATTAATATAACATACTAATTAGAGAGGTGGGCCCCAAGTGTCAGTGAATAACTAACTGCTAATTAAATAACATATTTTAACTAGCAGTTTTATTTATTTATAAAAACGTTTAAGCTAGTGGGACTCGCATGTCAGTGGGTCAGAGTGCCCAGTTAGCAGTTGACCCAATCAACAGGGTCAACTGGGACCTGTGGGGCCCGGTGGCATTGTAACAGGGGGCCCACTTGTGAGGCCAGGTCGGCAACGATCGGAGACGCGACGCCGGCGAGCAAAACAGCGGCGGGGCTCGCCGGACTTCGCCGGAAATCATGCACAGGGGTCTTTTGGCGCAGGACTTGGCGCGTTCGAACGAGCGCACGAAGGCACGTCGACTGGGGGCGGTGGCGTCGCCGGAGTTGGCTGGAGCGGCGTCGACGAGCGGCGAGGGTGGTAGTCGCGCTCGGGCGACGATGAGGATGGTGCTACAGGGCACAACACGGGATGCGGTCCACGGCGCTAGGCTGCGGGGAGCAAGCTGAGCACGAGACGTGTTCAGCTGAGCTCGCCGGCGGGTGTGGCCACAGCGACTATGAAGCAGGGCGGCGACGAGCTACAACAATGTTGTGTGCTAGCAGCAGGGGGCCGAGACGCGCTAGGAGAAGCAAAGGAAGGGGGAGGCGGAGCTCACCTCGGGGGCACATGGGGGCCCGTTGAAAGATTAGGAGCAGCAGGCGGCGCAGGGGTCAGAAGAGACGGCGGGGCTCGCCGGGGCCGATGTCGAAGACGACGGGTAGGGGTCGATGTCGGGGCCCTCGACTCGGTCTGGTCGGTGAAGATGAAGCAGGGGACGACGGCGGTCCTCCTAGGCACGGAGGAAGGGTGCGGGGAGGCCGGTGATCACGGCGGGGCAAGGTGGCCGGCGATGGCGGAGCGCGGCCGTGCGGGGAGGGCGAGGGGAGAGAGATGGTGGGTCTGGGGGTGGGGGGGAGGTAGGTGGGGGGAGGATTCGAGGAGCCAGAGAGGGCGCTCTTATCCCCTGCCTCGTCGTCGACGGCGAGGTGGTCTGGGGCGACCGCGCCCCCGTAGCGACGGGTCGGTCCAACAGGGAAGATGACCTGGGGGACGGAGGCTAGGTGGGCCGGCTGGTGAGGCGGGTCGAGGCCCAAGGGGAGGCCAGGGCTCTCCCACCCCTTTTTCTTTCCTTGTATTTTGCTTTTTTTTCTTTTTACAAAAAAAGCTTTGCAATATTTGAGCTGCCAAAAAGGATTCTAAAAATGTGGGATTTGGCCACATAATTACATTGCAATAGTTGGCACTGCCAAAAAGGATTGTGAGGCTTTTGAAATAGTTTGCCACTTTTATAATTTTAAAAAGGCATTTAATCTATTTGTTTTAGCCACTGTTTATCCAGTTTAGGGCACTTAGACATTTTGCAAAATCTTTGTTCACCACCAATATTTGTTATGAATTATTTGGCACAAGATGAACATTTTAGATTTCAAGTCTGATAAATATGAATTTTTAACTTTAGATTCGATTTGAAATTTGAATTGTGATTTGGATCAATTGGAGATTAGAAAAAGTATAAAGATGACATGGCATCATTAACATGGGATTACTGTAGCATGACACTGGGGGTGTTACAAATCTCCTCCACTATAAGAAATCTCGTCCCGAGATTTAAGTGGGGAAGTTAGGGGGAAAGACTCGGGAAGGACGGAGCTCAACACAAGATAGGTACGTGGGGACTATCTCAGTGAACGTGGCATAGAGGAATCTCTCGAGTTGAACTTCAAGAAAGTCATCGAGAGCAAGGTGAGGTGCAATAAGAAACTTCAACCGGGTAGACAATCGTTTGCTTCCTGAAAAAGGGGGGTGAAAGGGGTTCAGAGCAACATGCAGCGTGTGGAGGTGCCTCAATACGCAAGATGACGGGAGCTCCATGGCCCAAACGTTCCATCCCAGAGGTGTCTGAATTGTGGCAACAGGAGTGGTTCTACATCACGGCTCCTAGAAGTGCCAAGTGGGCGGCCGCCCCTGTTTTCCGCTCGGGCCCTCCACCACAAGTGATGTCATGGATCAGCAGAGGTCTGAGATGGGGTCCAGCCAAGGACGCGCCTTTACTACAAAGCCGCATTCAAGATCTCTTCAATGGAGATTTCAGTTTGGTTGCGGTAATACAAGTTATGTTGGTTCGTCAAGTCCAGCCTTGCAAACGCCGGCCTCTTCGCCTGTGGGAGTTCAATCCCGAGGGACCGCGTGTCATTCAAAATTTTCTCGGCCTGACGCATGAGGAGATGTACAAGTCATTCTTCGGACCTCAAGTGGAGTGTCCGGAAATCACCGAGGACGTGGGCCTGAGTAGTAACCGCGCCGCCGAACAGGCCAGGCATCTTCCGGCCGAACATACTATCTTTCCCTTGTTACAAAGTTATTTTTGAGAGTTCGCTTTTTGACCAGGACTGGCTAACAAAGGCGAAGATGATTCGGTGTTCGGCCCCCCTCCCCGAGGGTTTGGAAAATCCGGTATTGGAAAAGATGCTCCAGACCGCACCTTGCCCGGAGCCCTTGAAGGAAGATACAATGAAGGATAATACGGGCGGACGCGGGCCCCCAACGCTGCCCATTCTAACCGAGGGAGCGAGCGTCTCCATGAAGGAAGACGACCAGAAGAGGAAAAGGACTGTGCCCGGGGATTCGGAAGCCGAAGCTTCCAAATGGGAGAAGAAGTCTCCCACAGAGGGTCCTACCTTGGGGGGCGCTGTTGCAGCACAAAGTCCGCAGGGGGGGTCAATTCTCCCGCGAGTCGTAAGTGACCTGAAATACTTTAATAGTACAGATATGCCCTCTTTTTCTTCTGAGAGAATAACCACCGCATATATTTTTGCAGTTCGGGCCTTAGCCCCTCTCAGATGAGCTCGTCTTCCGGGGACCTTCTTCCAGAGATGATGGAGAGTGAAACGCCTCCTCAGACTCCTCCGCTCCGGAAGCGGGCAACCCTGAAGTGTCGCCGCGGAGGGCCTCTCCGAGTCCGGCGAGGCCGGAAGATAATCCCATTGACCCCCGAAGCTCCCAGTGTCCGTCTCCCGAAGAGAGCAGACAAAAGAGTCCGGCACCGTCTAGTGTGCGACCGAATGTTCTGAGGGAGTTGGTGGGGCGAGCGGCCATCTCAGATGAACACCGTGTGCTGATGAATACGGTGATGGAGAGAATATCGTCCGCCGAAAGCGGATTGCATGAAGCTTTTATGAGTCTAGTGACAGGCTTTGAGGTACGTAAAAGAATGTATGATAGTCCTGCACATGCTAGGTGTGCCCTGTGTAGATAGTAGCCCCTGAGACTCTGGTTGTCATCGGAAATGACGACGAACAGAGGATCATATTCCCAGGTAATAACCATACTACCTCTATGTGCAGATGATGGAAGCTCCTGTGGCTATCCGGACTAGCGAGTTTGCCTATTTAGAATGGCAGTTGGATGCGGCAGACGCCGACATCGAGCTTGTTAACAAAAGGCTTGACGAGGCACAAGGTAAGTGTCATTATCTGGTAAATGCCACAATAGGAAGAGCAGCATGATGCCGGCATCTTTAATATGTTGTGACTGCAGATGGAGCTGCCACTGTTGAAGCCTTGCGGGCAGAACTTGCCCGAGCCAAGGAACAAGCAAGGTTGGGTAATGCGGCTGCTTTGAAGGCGGCCGAAGAGTTGCAAGCCGAGAAGGCCGCGCATGGCGAGAGCCGAGACAAGATGGCCAAGATGGCCATTGTATTAAAAGTCGCCGCCGACCATTGCCGGGTTCTTGAAAAGGAAAACCAAGCGAAGGCATCGAACCTTGAGAAGGCTGTTGCGACGAAAAAAGACCTCCGCTCTGCTATGAGGGCAAAGAAGGAGGAGCTGCGGGAAGCCGGGGATATTGTAGCTGGGAAATCCTTTATGTTGCGGAGGAAGTTCGGAGATCCACGGTATGCCCCTCTGGATCGGCTGTGGAGTTTGGAGGATGTGTATATGGATTTGGCGGCGAGCGCTGCCGATGCGGCCAAGTACTTCCAGGGTCCGACGGACCATGAAGTAGACCAGCTATTTTGGAGGCAATTCCATTCTCCCGAGCGTCCACTTTCATTGACTGACCAATTAGCCGAATGGGCCGAACTAAATAGGTTGTCCGAACTCTCCATGAGGTCTGTTGTGGATCAGCTATGGCCGGAAAGGTCAAAATCGAATAGCTATTTCAGCTTGGTGCAGCAGTTCCTTGACGTGGTGCCACGCATTAATGCAATGAAGAGGTCGGCGTGCATAGAGGGCGCACGGATGGCCTTTGATTGTGTTAAGGCATACTGGGCGGAGATGGATGCTACCAATGTTGCAGCGCGGGATTCGGCTATAGGTCGAAAGGCTGCTGAGCACTACTTTGAAGAAGTTCTTGAGGGTGCCTGTTTGATAGACACCCAGTGCTCAAAAAATATTATGTTTGAGTGATATGTAATCTCATTGTAAGCGAAATGCTTTTATAAATTTCTACAAGGCTATTTTTATACTTTCGCGTGAAAGTAATATGATGCCTCCTGGGCGGCCGTATATGTATACATGTGTATAACCTGAAAGATTGCAGTCGTCGGCTTCAACCCCCACGCATATAATGCGGAGGTGATCGCAAAAACACGCGTTCACAGTTAACCCAACGTCTTGGTCCTATTAAGGAGGTGATAGCAGAGCGAACGAGGCAACCGGACTATAATGCTTTAGCACTTTCACTTAGCTATAGGAGTTTGACAGTGGGGCTATTAGATAGCCCCTGGTGGTTCCGCACTCTCCTGATTCCGGGGTGCGTACATGCCTGGCCGGAAAATGGCCCTTCGTTAAGGCGGAGGAATTCTAACATTCCCACAGGTCATCGAGTGGTTGACTAGTCTCACGCTATATCATGACAGTCAGTTTTCGGCTTTCTCTACTAAGGTGCTCGTCCGAATGAACCAGGGCACAATCGCAGTACTTCTCCTGGTGCTACCTTAGCCGGTAAAGCGGAACGTAAGGCACCAAAACACAGGAGCCGGGTGAACCCAACATTTGACCAAATACAATGATTCGGAGCTGATGCATATTTGAAGACCCAACATTCTCTGTGGGTATGATTAGCAGGTTTACCAGGGGTACTATGAATTTGACATACTTGTTCCAGAATTTTGTTGAGGCTGGATAGTTCATCCCTGGTGCCTTCAGGGGGCTTCTTTGGACCTGGCCAAGAGCTTTTTGAATCCGGCATTTACTGTCGTGCCCTTCGTGCTGTCTTATTTATTCCGGCATTTGTTATTGCTGTTGCGCCGTGATTTCCCGTTTCCATCTCTAACTTCAGATGTACTGGGGTCGCTGGTGCTGCATCTGGCTAGCCAGCTGTCCTCACCCGTGCAAAAGCAGGTCATGAGGTTTGTTAATGCGGCCATCGTTCGCGGCTTATTTTGGCCGAGGTGTCTGGCAAGCCATTCGTCACGGACTCTATGCTTGAAAGCTGCCAAGGCTTCGGCGTCCGGACAGTCGACAATCTGGTTCTTTTTAGTAAGAAACCTGTTCCAAAGCTTTCGGGCTGACTCTCCGGGCTGTTGAGTTATATGACTCAAATCGTCCGCATCCGGAGGTCGGACATAAGTCCCTTGAAAATTTGCGCGAAAGGCGTCTTCGAGCTCTTCCCAACTTCCAATGGAGCTTTCGGGGAGGTCTTTGAGCCAGTGATGAGCTGGCCCTTTGAGCTTGAGGGGTAGGTACTTGATGGCATGGAGATCATCTCCTCAAGCCATATGGATATGAAGGATGTAGTCCTCAATCCAGACCCGAGGGTCTGTTGTCCCGTCATATGCCTCTATGGTTACAGGCTTGAATCCCTCTGGAAATTCGTGATCCAGCACCTCATCGGTGAAACATAGGGGGTGTGCGGCACCCCTGTAGCTGGGTGTACCGTGTTGTTCGGATGTTTGTTGTGTTGCATTGTATGCTGGGGCGCACTTGCGTGGTCCATAGATGGATCTTGTTGCGCCGTCCTTTGGGTGCAAGACCTCGCGTGGGTCGCGTATTGTATTGTGAGCGGCGTTTTATGCCGCTCTGTGTTGGTAGAGGGGTCCTTTATCTGACCAGGTAGCTGCTTTGATATTTGGTTGTGGGGGTTCTGAGGCCTCCTCATCGAATTCGGGTAGCAGTTTCCTCTTTGGGTAGCTTTTGGAGGGGCGATTGTCGCCGTACCTTGCTGCAGTGTTGAGTATTTTACTCCATCTGATTTGGAGTGTGTCTTGCGCGGCCTTCAGCCTTTGCTTCTGCTTTTTCAGACTCGTCGCAGTGGCAAAAAGCCTTTTACGAGCAGTCTGCTGCTCCGGGTGTCTGTCCGGCGTTATGTCGTCCGGACCATTATCCTTGATAGGATTTGTTTGTTTGGTTTGATTATCCAGATTGCCATTGTCCGGCAGCGGTTCGCCCTGCTCCAGCGCTGGGTCTGTGTGATCGCTATTTCTGTCGAGGCGGGATTTGGGGCGGCGCTTGCGTCGCCGCTTTGACTGCTTTTCGAGGGAACAAGCCTTCGGTGCGTCCTTCTGCTCCTCCTCGTCATCTTTTTGTGCGTCCACCATGTATACGTCACATGACGAGGTGGCGTGCCAGGGCCCAATAGGCGCTGATTCTTCATCGTCTCCTTCATCGACGTCCAAATCGTCGACAGTGGCTACAAAGTGGGTGGTGGGTGGGCTTTGAATTTCTTCATCGTCCGCATCCCAATCTCGCTGACCGTAGTCCGGCCAGGGCTCTCCTGATAAAGAGAGAGACTTTAGTGATTTTATAAATTCGCCAAAGGGCGAGTGCTGAAAGATGTCCGCGGCAGTAAACTCCATGATCGGCGCCCGATCGGATTCGACCGGCAGAGGCGCGAATGGTTCGGAGTCCGGAGAGGAGTCCGGCTCCTTGGAATCATGAGTCTCGCGGAGTGCAGGGCTGGTGTTCGGCTCGATCGCCGTTAGGATCGCAGCCCCTGAGGCGGCGTCCAACCACCCATCCTCGATCGGCGCGGTTGGCTCTGAATTAAGGGTCGAAGCCGATGCAGGTGCGGCCTTTAGGGCACTGTTAGGCGGCAGAGCTAGATCATGCTCGTCGTGGCAGTGCGGCGCGCTCGGCAGTGGCTCGAATCCGTCGAAGACCAAGTCCCCGCGGATGTCAGCCGTGTAGTTTAAACTTCCAAATCTGACCTGACGGCCAGGGGCATAGCTTTCGATCTGCTCCAGATGGCCAAGTGAGTTGGCCCGCAGTGCAAAGCCGCCAAAGACAGAGATCTGTTCGGGGAGACAAGTTTCACCCTGGACCGCATCACTATCGATGATCGTAGGAGCCATCGAGCCTGACGGCGACGACACAGAGGAACTCTCTATGAAAGCACCAATGTCGGTGTCAAAACCGGCGGATCTCGGGTAGGGGGTCCCGAACTGTGCGTCTAGGCCGGATGGTAACATGAGGCAAGGGACACGAAGTTTTACCCAGGTTCGGGCCCTCTTGATGGAGGTAAAACCCTACGTCCTGCTTGATTAATATTGATGATATGGGTAGTACAAGAGTAGATCTACCATGAGATCGGAGAGGCTAAACCCTAGAAGCTAGCCTATGGTATGATTGTTGTTGTGTATGTTGTCCGACGGACTAAAACCCTCCGGTTTATATAGACACCGGAGAGGGTTAGGGTTACACAAAGTCGGTTACAATGGTAGGAGATCTCCATATCTGTATCACCAAGCTTGCCTTCCACGCCAAGGAAAGTCCCTTCCGGACACGGGACGAAGTCTTCAATCTTGTATCTTCATAGTACAGGAGTCCGGCTGAAGGTATAGTCCGGCCATCCGGACACCACCTAATCCAGGACTCCCTCAGGCCCACTTGCGAGGCCAGGTCGGCGACGATCGACGCGACGACGGCGACCAAAACAGCGGCGGGGCTCGCCGGAATTCGTCGGAAATCACGCACAGTGGGTCTTTTGGCGCTAGACTTGGCGCATTCAACCGAGTGCACGAAGGCACATCGACTGGGGGCGGTGGCATCGCCGGAGTTGGCCGGAGCGGTGCTGACGAGCAGCGAGGGCAGCGGTCGCGCTCGGGCGACGATGAGGATGGTGCTACGGGGCACGGCACGAGATGCGGTCCACGGCGTCGGGCTGCTGGAAGGGAGCAGAGCACGAGGCCGTGTTCGGCTGAGCTCGCCGGCGGGTGTGACCATGACAACTATGAAGCAGGGCAGCGACGAGCTACGGCGATGTTGCGTGCTAGCGGTAGGGGCCGAGACGCGCTAGGAGAATCAAAGGAAGGGGGAGGCAGAGCTCACCTCGGGGCACACGGGGGCCCATTGAAAGATTAGGAGCAGCAGGCGGCACCAGGGTCAGAAGAGACGGTGGGGCTCATCAGGGCCGATGTCGAAGACGTCGGGTAGGGGTCGATGCCGAGGCCCTCGACTCGGTCTGGTCAGTGAAGATGAAGCAGGGGACGACAGCGGTCCTCCTGGGCACGGAGGAAGTGCGCGGGGAGGCCGGTGATCACGGTGGGGCGAGGTAGCCGGTGATGGCGGAGCGCGGCCGTGCGGGGAGGACAAGGGGAGAGAGAAGGTGGGTCTGGGGGTGGGTGGAGGTAGGTGGGGGAGGACTCGAGGAGCCGGAGGGGCGCTCTTATCCCCTTTCCTCGTCGTCGATGGCGAGGTGGTCCGGGACGACCGGGCCCCTGTAGCGACGGGTCGGTCAAACAGGGAAGGTGACCCGGGGGAAGGAGGGTAGGTGGGCCGGCAGGACGAGGTGGGCCGAGGCCCAAGGGGAGGCCAGGGCTCTCCCACCCCTTTTTCTTTCCTTTTCTTTTGCTTCTTTTCTTTTTACAAAAAAAAGCTTTGCAATATTTGAGCTGACAAAAAGGATTCTAAAAATGTGGGACTTGGCCACATAATTACATTGCAATAGTTTGCACTGCCAAAAAGGATTGTGTGGCTTTTGAAATAGTTTGCCACTTTTATAATTTTGAAAAGGAATTCAATCTATTTGGTTTAGCCACTGTTTATCCAGTTTAGGGCACTTAGACATTTTGCAAAATGTTGGTTCACCACCAATATTTTCTATGAATTATTTGGCACAAGATGGAAATTTTAGATTTCATGTCTGACAAATATAAATTTTTGACTTTAGATTGGATTTGAATTTGAATTTTGATTTGGATCAATTGGAGATTAGCAAAAGTAACATGATGACATGGCACCATTAACAGGGGATTACTGTAGCATGACACTGGGGGTGTTAAAGTGGATCTCTTACTTAAGCTCTGTTGAATAAGTTTAATTGCAATTGCTTGGGGACTGAGAACATAGGTTGTTGTGTTTCAAGAGAATTCATTGTTTGAACCTTAACATGTGAATTAGTTGCTACTTTAAACATTAGAAATTTTATGAGAAAAGAATTGTTGTCATGATGCTAGGAAAAGTGATTGAAATTGTCATTGATCAAACTTGTGCACTTTGCTAGCATTCAGACTTCATAAATTATTTCTTTTATCATTTACCTACTCGAGGACGATGTATCTAGCATGGAAAGTATTGGGAATTACTCAGTCATTTTCATTGACCGAAAAAGCATGCCTCTCAAAATATTTTTATCTCTCAATTTAAGCTCTGAGCTCTGGCACCTCCACTACAAAAAAGACACATCCGTGACATTTTGGGCCGAGCAATTTTTTTTTCTGTCATACATATGGCACTTCTATGACGATAATTTTGACAAAACCCGGTATCATCATAGATGTGGTGGGCTCCTACTTCTATGACAAAAAATCATGATAGAAAATGGGCTTTTCGTCCTGGGCAGGCTGGAGACGCAGCTGCATGACATTCTTTGGGCCGTTCATGACGGAAAAAACTATGGTAGAAGCGTGGGGGAGGAAAATTTCGGGGAGTCCCCGGTTACGGTGGGAGGTCGGGGGCCGAGCGATGCGCGTTTCTCTCGTACACGTACGCGCGTGTGTGCGAGGCGTTGGCTCTAACTGAACCCGAGCGAGGCGTTGGGCTCTAACTGAACGTGAGTGATTGCACTGTAGGCTACGTGTTACTGAACCCGAGCGCTCAATCGATGGCTGTTAACTGAACCCGATCAAGCGATTCCTTCGCTACTGCTGCTACCTGAAGCTGATCGATGGGATGAACAGTGAGTGAGCGTTGCGGGGGGGGGGGGGGGTTGGATGAACAGTGAGCGGTGGCGTTGCCTCGGGGTGAACAGGACCCCGTGGTGTGGTGGAGGGCTGGATGAACACTAGACGGTGGAGGGGTGCCCGTGGAGGGGTGGATGAACAGGACCCCGTGGTGTGGAGGGCTGGATGAACAGTTGAAGGTGCAGGGGTGGTTGAATAGGATCCCGTGGTGTGGAGGGCTGGATGAACAGTAGACGGTGGAGGGGTGCCCGTGGAGGGGTGGTTGAACAGGACCCCGTTGTGTGGAGGGCTGGATGAACAGTAGACGGTGGAGGGGTGGTTGAACAGTAGCCGGTGGAGTAGCGTGCGGTGGAGGCTGGATGAACAGGAGCCTGTGGAGACTGGAGGAGGTCGACGGTGGAGATGAACAGTATCCCGTGGAGTCCCGTTTTGCGGTACGCCACACCCCTCCCGATGAACAGGACCCCCGTTTCAACCGTAGCGCTCCAACACAAGTCTGTTTCCTCCGTTTTGCCGTATGCCACACCCCTCCCGATCAACAGGACCCCCGTTTCGACTGTAGGAGGTCTGTTTGCTCCGTTTTGCGGTACGCCAGACCCCTCCCGATGAACAGGATCCCATTTCGAACGTGGCCGGTCAAACACAAGGCCGTTTCCTCCGTTCTGTGGTACGCCAGGCCTCGTTTCCATCGCCTGTTCCGTCCAAGCCCTCCCGATGAACACGACGCATTCCGTTGCCTCCCCATGAACACGACGCATTCTGTTGCCTCCCCATGAACACGACGACGACGCTGTTTCTCCGTTCCGACCCAGCCATGTACACGAGCCGTCGTCGTACGTATGCGCGAGTAAGCATTCGAGACCCGCCCGTATGTACACATACGTGGCCGTATTTTCTTTCTTGCACGCTGGCCGCTGTACGTACATGTAAATGCTACGTGGGCACCTCTACTACGACACGTGCGCGCCTCTACTACGACACGTGCGCGCCTCTATATCAACCAGTATGTACATACACGTTCGCGACCAGAATGACAACGCTACGTATGCTTCGACCAGGTGGGTCCCGACTGTCAGGCACTTCCTTGCCTGCGAAGATGTAGCTGGTCGGTCCCAGCAGTCAGGGGGCGAATCGTTTTTTTTGCCGGGACGCACTTCCTTGCGTGCGAAGATGTAGCTGGTGGGTCCCAGCAGTCAATGGGAATCGTTTTTTTTGCGAAATACGGTGGCCCGTCCGATGGGTCCCGCTGTGAGGTGGAGGAATAATTATTTTGCACACAATAAGGAGGCACTCTAGTGAGTGCACTTCCTCTCCACGTACAGTCCACATACGATGGAAGCCGTTCCTTGACCACGTTGACCACGCCGTGCCGAGAGCACCAGGGCGATGGACAACGGCGAGGCCTAGGAAGGGGACGACGCGGAGCCAGGGAAGACGCGACAGTGGATTCCCACGCGTAGAGGAGTACGAGGGTTCACTGGTTCGTTGCGGTGTGAGGCTGCCGTCACTGTAGAATAACAGGGGGTGTGGGTGAGTAGAGGGATGGCCTGGCCAGCAGTGGGAGTAGTAGGGGGCGGTGAGGCCTCCGCCGCATCGCAGCCGGCCACGGGAGGTAGGAGCATGAGGCACGACCGACGCTGGTTTGGGCGGCTGGAGCAAGAAGACCAGAGGTTGAAGAAGCACTAAGGTCGTTGGATGGACATCGTACGGTCACTGGAGCTAGAATCGTGCATATTGACTAAGTTGACAAAGCCCTCCGTCCCCGTCAACTTAGTAGGCCCAGAAGTCAGCCTGCCACTATACTGGGTCCCAGCTAACAGGGGGAGTATTCTTTTTTTTGTGCGTAATAAGGAGGCACTTCCTTGCGTGTGAAGATATAGCTGGTGGGTCTGAGCTGTCAGCGGCGGTAACGTTTTTTTCGTGAAATACAGAGGCCCTTTCGGTGGGTCCCTGATGTCAGGTGGAGGAATCATTATTTTGCGCGTAATAAGGAGGCATTTCCTTGCGTGCGGCCATGGACCCAGCTGTCGGCCTCTCCACGTAAAGTCCACTTCAGATGCATGTCGGTCGTTGACCACGTTGACCAGGCCGCGCCGAGAGCACCAGGGCAGTGGACGACGGCGAGGCCTAGGAAGGGAACGACACGGAGGCAGGGAAGACTCGGCAGTTGTTTCCCACGCGGAGGGGAGTACGACTGTACGAGGGTTTACTGGTTCGTCTACCATCGTCGGAGAATAACAACAGGTGTGGGTGAGTAGAGGGATGGCTAGGCCAGTGATGGGAGTACGGTGGAGCGGTGAGGCCTGCGCGACAGCATAGCCGGCCGCGGGGAGGAGGGAGCAGGCAGTCCCGCCGGCGCCTGTTTGAGCGGCTGGAGCAGGAAGAGCAGAGATTGAAGAAGCACGACGACCTTTGGATGGCCATCCAACAGTCACTGCTTGTGCGTCAACCTTTTTTTTAGGAAAGCCTCAAATCTGTGGAAAACAACATACAACCCATTTGCTAATTCTTAAGGTTTTTTGGAGCCCATATTCTTTTTGTTAGCATTACAGCCCATATTGTGGCCACGGTTAAAAAATTATACGAAATTTTGCATATTTCGGTGCGGTCCGAACTGTTTTTAATCCCGAAATTTCGACTCACATTCAAACTAATTTTAAAAATAAATGTATATCAATATAAAATCCAACAAATTCTCCATGCATAAAATTAATGTAATTTAAAATCTCAAAATAAAAAAAGATATTTGAAACTAATTGCCGGTTTGATGTGTTTTCAAAATGTACAGCCCATTTCTCCTTACTGATGGGCCATTTTCTCGGCCAGCCGAATGAAAGCTCTCCTCATCTTGAAAGATTTGCAGCCCAACAGGCCTGACAAAGCGACTTACTTGGCAAATCACAAAAAACCTGGGCTGTGGCCATGGACCCAGATGTCAGTCCATTTGTTTTTTTAGTCCATTTGGTGGGCTGGGTGAAACAATGATGTAGCATCTATGCAGCCCATTTAAATCCCATTTGCATTTTTCTCGAAAGCCGCGGACTTGCTGGGCTGGGTGAAAATATCATGTTGGGCTAGACGGAAAATGTTATAAAAACATAAACACATGATTGCACGTCAGTAAAATCTTTGCAAGCTTATGTACGCAATCACTAGGAGTTAACTTGCCAAGTTATATATAAACAATTATTATTTTTATTTTGTAAGAACTTTCAACTTACGAAATAAAATATCATTTTAATTTGATGAGTTAATAGTACGTGGGGTATTATTAATTTTTAGGCTAGACGTGGGACAGTTGAGTTGGTTCTAGGGGAACGTACTGGGGGAAAACTCAGTTTACATCGAAAAAGAAAGTGGGAGAAAATTCAGAGACCTGCTGGGTCCACCTGATGAGGGGAATATGTTGGGAGGAAGGAGACTCAAAGCACGGCAGCTGAGTGAACTAGTTTTTTTTTACGGACAAGTGAACTAGTTTACATACATAAGAAAATTGCCACTAAAAAAAGCAATCAGGTTAATGGGTTCTTAAAAGAAATATTTTGGACAAAATAGATAATTACAACACATAGGCTAATGCATGAAACACTCACATGATAAAGGTGCTTATAAACAGATAAAGTACAACATCTAGACCTTCCTGGCACGCTTGATCATGACGCTGCGGCTGTCCGTGTACTCGTCGGTTACGGGAAGCAGACACGCCCTCATGTCCAAGATCTACATGTACATGTCGTAGCATGCGTATGTGCCCTTGGCCGCGTAGGTTATGTAGGCTAGATTCAGAGGTACCTCCCACGTGTTCAGGTCGTCTTCTTTCATGTTGGTGTATCAGGGGTCGATGATGGTCTCAGCGCGGTCAACCACGGAGTCCTTCTCCTGCCCGTTATTGATGATCTTGTATTGCTTCTGGATGTCGACAAGCTTGTTGCACCAGATGGCCGAATCATCGCGTTCTTCCTTCTCTCCACCGTAGCGAAGGTGCAGTCGGCACTGCCGATGAAATGGGCAAATGCTCCAGAACCTAGTGCAGCCATAGGACTGAGGCGAGGCAGAGCTTCACCGAGTCCGTATCGTTGGTGTACATCACATTCAACTTGGTGCAGCCATAGGACTGAACGGCGAACTCAAAGGGGAACTCCTTGCTGAAGTCCATATCCAGCAGGCTCAGCCCTCGGATCGCCATTGGAGTCTCTTCGAGTGAACGAGTGTGTAGGTGGCAGCAGTTTGGTTTTCAGCTGTTGGGGAACTGGATTCAATAGTAAGCTGAGTGTGTACAGGCGACAATAGTTACTACCCCTCCCTCGTCCGTTGCACGCCCGGCAGAAGATGCACCCTCGGCCACACGTTGGTTCGCGAGCGGGTCTGTATTGGTACTGTAATAACAGGAGTTAGTGGTCACTTTACTTAAATTTAATTAGCTTTAATAGAAATTTGTACTTAAAACAAGCAATGCATTCGCTCGTTCTATCACTGCCATAGGATCAACATGCACAACAATTAGAATTATTATTCTCAGGACGCACACGATCATCACATTTGTCGCACTTTCACAAAAGATAATACTACCGAGTTTGAACTGTTTGTTATGGTTGTTGTCCTCTGCATCATCATGTCGTGTTTCCCAGCTTGCAAGATTCAGAACCAACAAATAAGATCCAAATAATAAGTACAACAAAGATGCCTACACATCTCATTGATTCCCAGCTTGCAAGATTTAGAACCAACAAATAAGATCCAAATAATAAGTACAACAAAGATGCCTACACATCTCACTGATTCCTAGCTTGCAAGATTCAGAACCAACCCATTAGAGCCTTTTGATAAAGTGAATATCGGGATTAAATCCATCTTGGCTAGCCATGTCATACAATCGAAGAACTTGGCGAATGCTCTTGACCGTCACAATATCTGTAGTTGAGTATTCTTGTTTGCACAACATGTTTGCACAACACAAACAAGGAGACAAGAGAGCATGATTTTGCTTTAATAGCGGCCTCCTTGAACTCAACCTCCAGCTCTACTTGGATGAGGTCTGCCTGGAGTTCCATGATTCAATTCATGCACCTTTTTCTGCAGTTCACCTGAAATGAAGCAAAGATTGCATCATTCAGCTAGCAGGAAGTACTTGCTCTTGTGAGCTGGCAGGTTCTTCTTTAGTAGTTGCACTAAAATTGAGGAACATTAAGGTTGGCTGTCCGGCTCATGTAAGGTGCAACTATAATTTTCTTATCATTTTGTGCAATTCCACTAAAATAAAGTGCCATTGTGGTGACAGTGACGGCTCCATCTTGCAAAGGCTAATAAAATGTTGCATGAGATTACCAGCAGAACTTGACGGAGATTTTGGAAATTCCAATCACCATTTTGTGCAGTTCCACCAAAATTGAGAGATGTTGCCCACGTGACATTTTAGTTGAACTGCACAAGACACTCATTCCAAAAAAAGTGTTTTCTGCAGTTCACCAAAAGGTCAAAATAGCAACAAGGTGAAATGGATATCCCTATTTGCACAAAAAGATAGAAAGTAAACAATTGCTGGTCAATAAGAATATACGAAACATATACAAAATGAAAAGAAGCATCTTAATTATGTTCATGGCAATCACGCAAGGACAATAGAAATTTTAAAACGTCAGCGATGCTTCATGTTACCAGAAGCATTACGATCAACAATGAGATTCCTCAAATATGGGATTACTTTAATGGTGGCTGAGGGAGTCCTGGATTAGGGGGTATCCGGACAGCCGGATTATATCCTTTGGCCGGACTGTTGGAATATGAAGATACAAGATTGAAGACTTCGTCTCGTGTCCGGATGGGACTCTACTTGGCGTGAAAGGCAAGCTAGGCAATACGGATATGTATATCTCCTCCTTTGTAACCGACCTTGTGTAACCCTAGCCCCCTTCAGTGTCTATATAAACCGGAGGGTTTTAGTCCGTAGGACAACATACAATCACACCATAGGCTAGCTTCTAGGGTTTAGCCTCTCTGATCTCGTGGTAGATCTACTCTTGTACTACCCATATCATCAATATTAATCAAGCAGGACGTAGGGTTTTACCTCCATCAAGAAGGCCCGAACCTGGGTAAAACATTGTGTCCCTTGCCTCCTGTTACCATCCGCCTTAGACGCACAGTGCAGGACCCCTACCCAAGATCCTCCGGTTTTGACACCGACATTGGTGCTTTCATTGAGCGTTCCTTTGTGTCGTTGCCAGAAGGAAGGATGTCTCATCTCGTCTTTAAAGACGGTACTACTGTCGAGGGAGCTTTGGCTGTCGGCCAAACTCTCCGGCTAGGCGGTTTCATCATGACCGCCTATTCGGCCGCCGCGCCGACGATGACTTCTCGGGTCATCAAAGACAGCCTCCACGTCAAAATCGGCACTCGCCGAACAGATGGATCCAATGGAGCTCACCTCCTTAAACGAGCTCTTAGATCGCATCACCGCCCTGGGAGTCACTACGGACTATGATCGGATTGGGCTTAAACCCGATCAAAGAGAGATTAACTCTCCGCCGGTCACCCATCATATTGCAGTGGTGGAGGAACAATGCGGCGACCTTTCCTCCATCTTGAGGACCAACTATGTCCGGATTCCCGACCTCTCTGAGCCGGACGTCCCTTCGCGGGAGGACAACACCCAATCCCTGAACTTAGAGTCAGGCAGCGGGCCAGGATTATCGGGTCACACCCCGGAACCGGAACTTTCAAAATTAGAAATTCCTCGGCCCCTGGATCCCAGATCAGGTGAGGGTTCGGATTCAATTCCACCCACCCACCCAAACATAAGCGATCTTTCCCGCATCAGGCAAGAGCCCCAGGAAACAGTACATCACTATTGGGCTAGATTCCTCCTTGCGATGAACAAGGTTAAGGACTGTCGCGAGGAAGACGCAATCCTGTTTTTCTGCAATAATTGCACGGACAAGGGAATCCTTAACGCCATAAATCTCCGTGAGATAACACGCTTCGCTGACTTGGCGTCCATAGTACGAAAGTACTGTGCGATGGAAAGTGCCTAGAAAACCGAAGTAAACTTTTGGGATAATCCGGCCCTGAATACAAACCCAGTCCGAAACAAAAGGGTGCATTATCACAATACACCCGGGTCAACTACCAAAAAGCAAAAACCCTCTATAGGGTATGGAACCGTATTGGAAGGATGGCTCAACGGTCCCTGCAAAATTCATAGTACAGTGGATACAATACCAACGCACAGCCTTAGAGCATGTTGGATACTCCGGCAGGTGGCCAAAAGTGGTGAGGATCTTCTTATCCCACATACCACGGAGAACCATCCAGTGGATAACAATACGGTGTTAATAGTGTTCGAGACCTTTACGTCAAATAACAGGCGCAAGCGAACACTCCGCAGCATGGCCGAAATCTGCCACGTAGCAGCAACAAATCCATGGACTGACACGGCTATTACCTTCAATGCCAGTGATGAACCCAAATTCCAAACAGCCAGAGCACCAGCCGCACTGGTCCTCAGTCCAATCATGGACGGCTTTCGACTCACCAAAGTACTCGTGGACGGTGGCAGCGGACTAAACCTCATTTATGAGGAAACCCTTCAAAAGATGGAAATAGACTGGAACCGCATCGAGCAAAGTAGCACAACCTTTAGAGGAATTATCCCCAGTCGGGAAGCATGCTGTGCTGGGAAAATCACACTAGATGTGGTATTCGGCATGCCAGACAATTACAGGTCCGAAGAAACTACATTCCAAGTGGCCCCGTTCAGCAGTGGCTATCACGCTCTTTTAGGACGGGAGGCGTTCACAATCTTCCAAGCCATACCCCGTTCTGGGTACATGAAGCTTAAAATTCCCGGACCCAACGGAATCATCACTCTCGCCAGTGACCCGGACACAGCACTCCGCACCGAAAACAAGACAGCGGCATTGGCCCTCGTGGCATTATCCGAGGCCCTCTCGGCCGAGGAGTTAACCACGCTACGCTCCACAGTGGACAGGGACGATGTGATACTCGACAAGAGATCCAAGTACACCTCTTTTAAACCAGCGGATGAAATAGTCAAATTCCAAGTCCACCCAACGGACCCTACCAAAACAGCCTCCATTGGGGCACAGTTAAACCCCGCTATGGACGCCGCACTATGAGAGTTCCTCGCGAGAATCGGGACATATTCACCTGGCATCCTCCAGACATGCCAGGAATCCCACGCAGGCTGGCCGAGCATAGCCTCAATATCCTAAAGGGATTCAATCCGGTCAAGCAAGCTCTTCGGCGTTTCTCCGAACCTAAGAGACAGGCCATGGGAGAAGAACTAGCCAAGTTATTGGAGGCCGGATTCATCAGAGAAATAAAACATCCGGACTGGCTAGCAAACCTGGTGATGGTACCAAAGAAGGACAAATCCTGGAGCCTTTGCATCGATTTCAAAGACCTCAATAAAGCTTGCCCAAAGGATCCTTTCACCCTCCCACGCATCGATCAAATCATTGACGCTACCGCGGGACATGAATCATTGTGTTTCCTCGACGCATACTCTGGTTACCATCAAATCAAGATGGCGGAGTCCGACCAAGCCGCAACGGCATTCATCACACCATACGGTCCCTTCTGTTTCAACACAATGCCTTTTGGGCTCAAAAATGCCGGTGCAACATATCAGCGCATGATACAGACATGGCTGGAGAAACAAATTGGCAAAACAGTAGAGGCATACATAGACGATGTGGTCGTCAAAACCAAACACGTCGACTCTTTGATAGACGACTTGAGTCTCACATTCGACAACCTCCGAACATATGACATCAAGCTCAATCTGGAAAATGCGTTTTCGGCGTACTAGCCGGAAAGCTGCTGGGATTTATTGTCTCCAGTAGAGGTATCGAAGCTAATCCGGCCAAAATCCGAGCATTGTCACAGTTGGCTACCCCAACAGACCTCAAACAAATCCAGAAGCTAACTGGATGCATGGTGGCTCTAAGCCGCTTTATCTCCTGCTTGGGAGAAAAGGCTTTACCCCTTTATCGCCTCCTTCGGTGCACCGAACACTTCGAGTGGACGGACGCGGCCACAACCGGATTGGAAGAAATAAAGGCCATTCTGGCAACCAACCCGATCCTGGCCGCACCAAACATCGGCGAACCGATGATGTTGTACATTGCGGCAACTCATCAAGTTGTAAGCGCGGTGCTCGTTGTCGAACGGGAAGCGGACGGACACAAATTCCCTCTTCAAAAGCCGGTATACTATGTATCCACTGTCCTCACTACATGCAAATCACGGTACCCGCATTACCAAAAAATAGCATATGCGGTATTCATGGCATCGCGGAAACTGCGACACTACTGTCAAGAGTGTTCGATCACAGTAGCCTCAGAAGTGCCACTTAATGATATTATCAACAACCGCGATGCTACGGCCGGATTGCGAAATGGGCCATTGAGCTCCTCCCATTCAACATAACATACAAACCTCGCCGATCCATTAAATCGCAAGTACTGGCCGACTTTGTCGCCGAATGGACGGAGGCCGAACTCCCTAAAGAGTACGGCGCATACTCCAATTGGATCATGCACTTCGATGGTTCTAAAATTCTGGCCGGTCTAGGGGCTGGCGTCGTCCAAACGTCCCCAACCGGAGATACCGTTCGGTACATACTGCAAATATTGTATACAGCTTCCAACAATGCAGCCGAATACGAAGCTCTATTGCATGGTTTTCGGATGGCAGTCTCCATGGGCATTCAACGCCTGGAGGTGCGTGGGGATTCAAACCTTGCAATATCCCAAATAAACGGAGATTTCGACGCCAAGGATCCGAAAATGGCGGCCTATCAAAATGTCGTCCTAAAAATGTTAGCTCGGTTCGAGGGACTCGAATTTCACCATGTGGCTTGGGAAAACAATCAGGCGGCGGATATCCTCGCCCGCATCGGCGCAAAACGCGACGCGGTCCCCCCCCCCCCCAACATATTTCTGGAAAGGTTCTTCAAGCCATCCATAGCATGGGAAGGGGACACCGGTAACAACAGTACGGACCCGGCCAAAATACCTGATACCGAACTCTCTGACAGAATCGGAGGCTCCGCCACCAAAATAACACCTTCAGCCCACGAAATAATGGCCATTATTGCCCCGTGGACAGAACCATTCCTGGCCTACCTAACTAGACAGGAACTTCCGGAGGACCAAAATGAGGCACGCTGCATAGTGCGACAATCCAAGGCCTACAGGGTCCATGAGGGAGAATTGTACAAGAAAAGCACTATCAGAGTCCTTCAAAGGTGCATCTCCGAAGAGGAAGGGCAGAATCTTTTGGCAGAAATTCACGCTGGACTCGGCGGTCATCACGCCGCAGCCCGGGCTCTTGTAAGCAAGGCCTTCCGTACAGGATTCTATTGGCCAACGGCCCGGGAAGATGCACAGGACTTGGTCCAACGTTGCGCTGGTTGCCAGCACTTTGCAAATCAAAGCCACATGCCACCCACCACCCTCCAAACAATCCCCATTACATGGCCCTTTGCGGTCTGGGGGCTTGACATGGTTGGACCCCTTAAAGGGGGCACCCACAAGAAAAAAATACCTATTGGTCATGGTGGATAAATTCACCAAATGGATAGAGGCCAAACCGGTTAAAACACCCGAATCCGGACCGGTGATAGATTTCATATCCGGGGTTGTACACCGTTACGGCGTCCCCCACAGCATCATCACTGATAACGGCATGAACTTCATGGCCGACGAGGTAAAGCTCTGGTGCGGCAAAATGGGCATCAAGCTCGATTATGCTTCAGTCTATCACCCACAAACCAACGGTCAAGTCAAACGAGCAAACGGTCTTATAATGAGCGGCATTAAACCCAGATTAGTGCGTTCCTTAACAGAGTCTGACACACACTGGGTAGAGGAGCTCGAATTCGTACTCTGGGGGTTGCGGACCATGCCGTATCGTAGTACCAGATATACACCATTTTTTATGGTGTACGGCGCAGAGGCAGTCTTGCCCTGTGACATAATTCATGACTCACCTTGAGTGCGCATGTACGAAGAAAGAGAAGCCGAGCTCGATTGGCAGGACAGTCTGGATACCTTGGAGGAGGAGCGCGACGTAGCCAAAGCCCATTCCGCATTTTATCAGCAACAGGCTCGCAGATACCAAAGTAGAGAAGTACGGGCCAAAACTTATAACGTTGGCGAACTAGTTCTACGCCTGCCGGATAAGAAAAAGAACAAGCTCGAGCCCAAATGGGAAGGTCCCTTCATCATTAACCAAGTTCTGACCGGTGGAGCATACTGACTGCGGGATGCATCGACTAGTCAACTCGAGCCGAACCCATGGAACGCGGCCAGGCTCCGAAGAATCTATGCCTAGCACCGGACTCTATGTTAGTCCCCTCCCTTTGTCCATTTTCCGCATATACATCATCTGTCTTGTTTCCCTTTATTTCTTTCTCTTATTATTTCTCTAGGCCTTCAAGGGTTACCTTGTGCCTCACTTGTACATTACAGATGCGCTAGCCGCACTCTCCATACCCGGGGGCTTCTTTCATAGAAGCTTAAATTATTTACCTGGGCCTAACGCCCAACACATGTGTTATACTTCCGCATGTACCTTTTTTCACCATTATATGCATCGATATGACTTAAGTTTTGGCCAAGCTGGGTTGCCTGGCTCTTGTATTTATGCCCTCCATTCCCGTTAATTCGGCTAGGGCATAAGGGGAGCACCTCTGCGATTGTTACTGCCGGGTCAGCCGGATGTGTACCTCAGACTGGGTGAAGCCAGAAGCTAGTGTTCTTAAGGGAATATTCGGTCGGTGAACAAAAGATGATTTTTATTTATTGTCCATATCTGCCCCCAGATGCTTTTTCTGCATTTCTTATCGCAATCCGGACATGCACTTTAGGGCATGCTTACCCAAGGAGAGGAACCCTTAACGGAACTATTCTCCCTGGAAGATGTTTCTTACTACCCATGTAATATAACATAACTAGTTGGGCACTTGTCTGATAAAGCACTAATGACCCCTACGCCTGGTCTCCATGCATACCCCGGTTTATATATAACTGAGCGGGTATTCGGATTCACTCCGGACTATCGGGCCCGGAGGTTGAAGCGAAAAGGCCCGCAACGACAAATGATCTACAATCCGGCTAGAAGGCATTATACATGTCACTTTAATTACATAGTCATGCAGACTGACTAAACTCCTCCTCTATACCATCCAACAGGCGGTCTAGCTTACAATCATGTTGGGAATACTTTGCGGCTAATTCTACTTTCCCATAAACTAAGCTAACGGGGATCTCTTTTCCGTCGGGCCCCACAGGTCCGACCTCGGCCATGTGATTTGGGTCTGCCTTGGTATACCGAGTCTTCACCATGGCCTAGGCCTCTCTGGCACCCTGTCAGCAGGCCGATATCTTCCATAATCGGAGGCGCCGCCGTGCTTCCTTGAGCTTCTCCGTAAGCTCTGCAACGCCCTCTGGCAGGGAGACAGATGGCCACAAAGCCTAGGCACCACCTTTCATCACCTGCCGAACTTGTTCATGCATATGTGACAGCTCTGATAGAAGATCACCCACAGACCCGGGCATTTCCTCCGCGGGACGACCCATCAGCATACCTATAGACATAACACTGTTAGTCGGCATCTTCACCGAATTCCTTTAAAAGGATTCGTTCAAGCACTTACTGAAAATGCCGCGCCGAAGCCGCTTATTCTCCTTCTTGGAGTCGGCAAGCTGGCCCCGAATGTATTTTAGTTCCACGCTCAGCTTAATATTGGCGTCTTGGAGATTGTTTTTCTCCCGCCTAACCTCAGTCAGCACGCGTTTTCTAGCCTCTAGCTGTCGCATAACATGCTAGTCCTCTGGATTCATCTGCAACATCTGTCGTTAGATCTGCAGCCGTGCCGCACATTATATGGTAACCATCATTCTTTAAAATAAATGTTACCAGCGGGTGATTCTTCCGGTTCCTGCAATGCGGCCACAGCAGCCCGCAGTTGGGTCTTGCATTCCTCTAGCTCCTAGGTTAGCCTAGTATTCTTCTCTGTAAGAACCTGCACAAATAAGATGATCCTTAAATCAGTTCTGCTAACTGTTTCAAGTCTCAGGGGCTACTGATACATATGAATCGTCAGATTCACTTACCCATACATCCTTTACATATTGATCTGTGGCTCTGGCTAGGCCATCTTGAGCAGCACGGAGGTACGCCTCTCTGGAATTGAAGGCATCAAATGCCTCTGGTGAGAAACAAGCGTCCCGGAGTACGGCCCGGCGGCGCCTATGGTTCATGGCACTTTCCACTTCTGAGTTAGTAGCGGATAACCTATCCACATCCTCCATAGAGGGATTATCCGGCGCCTGCCCCATATCTTCCGCCTCTATGTCCAGTCCTGGCGCCCGGCTGGTGGAAGCATGATTAGTAACATCGTCGGACATATTCCGGCGAGCGTTTTTTCTGTTAAAGAAACGCGGGCGTCATTATATTTCAAGAGAGACGACAACCACGGAGCGGGGTTTGTTATACCTTTGCGCTGGCGTCTCCGTCCTGACCGCCTTCCTTTTTGGCCTGCCCAGCCTCGGTGCCTCCTGTTGGCGTGTTGCCATAGGCTTGGTAGGGCGTCCCGAATGCCTTCCCTATAAAATGCCATGTGTATATGGTGGGTGAAGTGTCTAAAAGGGGATCCTAGTTTTGGAGTTGGGTTTTTTTGGTTTTTTACGTGCGATGCAGGGAGCAGTCCGGGGTAGTCGGCCGTAATGGCCACCATGGCATCATCGCAGCTTAACTGATAGAACTGCCGATCTATCAGCTCCACGGATATAACCAAATCTTCTTCGAGTCCGGAGTCGAGGGCCCGGTCAGGGTCCTCTGGTTGTGGAGAAGGGCTGCTGACCTCCTTTATGGCCTTTCGTAGTTCCTGCCGCAAAGTGGCAAGGTAAATACTTACGACAAAGAATGCGGGAAAAATGGGAACAGGGAGATATGACTTACCTATCTTGGAGGATTGTACATGGAGAATCTATCCTGTGGTTTGATGCGGGTGAACTCCTCCTCCTCACCCTTGAACAGTTCGGACAGAATCTTCGCTAGAGCAGCAGCATTGTCCGGACCCTTACGCCCGCAGCGGGTGGCGTCATCCGCCCTGTTATAACACCACAAGGGGTGCCCACGATATTGAAGTGGCTGCACTCCCCGCACTATGCAAATTGACATGACTTCAATTATTGTCAATCCTGATTGAGCCAGTGCTTTGATCCGGTTCATCAGATAGAGGACTTCTCCGTTGTCTTCCGCCTAGGGGCTCCGTGGGCGCCAACTTCGGCGCTTCTTCAGAGGAGCATTGTTGAACTCAGGTAAACCCGCCGAACAGGGTCCGGAAGGGGGACGTCCTCCATATAAAACCATTCCGAAGGCCAGTCTTCGGACGGCTTCTTCGGGGTACCGGACAGATATCCGGTGTCGGCAATGCGCCATATTTCGGCTCCGCCCACTTGATAAAGTGATTCCCTCTATGTGCGAGGGACAAGGCAGAATAGCCTTTTCCACAGCTCGAAGTGAGCCTCGCAGCCCAGGAACAACTCGCAGAGAGCAACATAGCCGGCGATATGTAGAATGGAGGCAGGGGATGAGACAGTGTAATTGGAGGCCGTAGAACTCTAGGAGCCCACGGAGGAACGAGTGAATTGGAAATCGGAGTCCCCTTAGTTAATAAGGAACAAGGTAGACCCGTTCTCCCATGGAGGGACAAGGAAGGCTCTCCGCTTGCGCCCCGCCATTGTAGGTGGCGAGCCCGGCTCGAACGGGCACCATATACGTCGGAGGGAGAAAGCCCTTAGTCTGCAGCTCGACTAATCGGCTGTGCGGGACTGAACACCTCTCCCAATCACCGGGCTTAGGGCTACGGGGGCGGGAGGAGGAGTTGCGGAGGTCGGCCATGCTGTAATGTATCTTTTCGAAGCATGCTCTGATGAATTCTCGCTGGGGGAGGATGATATGGATCGGATCTAAGAATCCCCATCCCTTTATTTATCTGGCTAGGGGGGCGAATGTAAAAACGCCCTGGCGCCTCGTATTCATTCGACACGTGGGAGATAGCCCTTATTGGGCGCAGAAGCCAAGAGGTTCAACATTTATGGAGCCGGACACTGGTTACGAACACTTGAAAGTTGGAGAAGAACCCGCCTTGCAATGCCGAAGACAACACTGCGCGCCGGCTCATGGTCATTGAAGCTTGGTTCGGGGGCTACAGAGGTAGTCCTGGATTAGGGGGTATCCGGACAGCCGGATTATATCCTTTGGCCAGACTGTTGGACTATGAAGATACAAGATTGAAGACTTCGTCTCGTGTCCGGATGGGACTCTACTTGGCGTGAAAGGCAAGCTAGGCAATACGGATATGTATATCTCCTCCTTTGTAACCGACCTTGTGTAACCCTAGCCCCCTTCGGTGTCTATATAAACCGGAGGGTTTTAGTCCGTAGGAAAACATGCAATCATACCATAGGCTAGCTTCTAGGGTTTAGCCTCTTTGATCTCGTGGTAGATCTACTCTTATACTACCCATATCATCAATATTAATCAAGCAGGACATAGGGTTTTACCTCCATTAAGAGGGCCCAAACCTGGGTAAAACATTGTGTCCCCTGCCTCCTGTTACCATCCACCTTAGACACACAGTTCGGGACCCCCTACCCGAGATCCGCCAGTTTTGACACCGACAGTGGCATTGCTTGTTTACCAGACACAATAAATCAACAACAGCTACAGAGTTGGTTTAAGGGCATGGGACCGTGGGGACACCAGGACACTCAGCAGCGTAAAGGAGCAACTTACTTATCATACTAGGGAAAACAACAGGAGTGCCATTGTACTATGTGAGGGCAGCAAATCTAATCCTGGAGACCTTTTACTATGTGAGGGCAGCAAATCTAATCCTGGAGACCTTTTACTATGTGAGGGCAGCAAATCCAATCCTGAGACCTTTTACTATGTGAGGGCAGCAAATCTAATCATGGAGACCTTTTACTATGTGATGACAGCAAATCTAATCCTGGACATACTCTGTTGACTTGTCCACCAGCTGCCACTTTCTATCCTTTTTTCAACCAATAATAGATTTGTTCCTTATCCAGTTTGTACCGCGCTTTCCCATTATTTCCCTTTTCAACCAAGAGACCGGTTGGGTATCCAGTCTCTACTACTTTCATCATATTATTTCCTCTTTGAATCAAGTCCTAGATTCATGCTACAACTTTCCCCCCTTTCTTCGTTGTTTGAACAAAGCCCTAGATTTGAATGCATGAAGTAGCTTTACCTCTAATAATACTAAAAATTTCGATGGCTTTGGAAGAGCTGATGGGAGTAGAAAAAGATGCACATGCAGACACGTGGGGAGCTGGGGCAGTAGAGCAAGGCCGCTTTCGAAGAACTTATACCTGAGGGTCGCCGGGATGTCGGCGGCGGCAGGTCGGATCTACGGACAATACGGCAGGGAGGAACAAGGGTCGGAGGACCTCCCGAGCCGGCCATGTGTCGGAGAGAATGGCACTGGCAGAGGATCGGGCCCGTCCGGCAGCTGTGGGTTTCCTCCCTCGGCGGCGATGACCGCGTGAACGATGCACCTTTTAGTCCTCTACACACACCAGCCGAAGGGATCCGACCGGATCTGTGACCAGCAGTGAGTAGAGAGAAAATGTCGCTACCGCTGTCTTGTTTATATCTGGAGAGGATGAGAGAATGAAGAGAGCAACCCTAGTAAAGCAAGCGCTCAGGCCCCTGCGTCCATATATAGTGGAGTGATTATCTTTTTTCTCTCCATAACAAGCGTTTCAATTTGTGTACGTGGCATTAAAGAAAAGAAACTCTCTATTTAAGGTGACTATTGTACGACTCCTACTTACTACTAGTAGTACTACAGTATTGTTCTCTTGTGCTCCCCGCCCCTCCATTCATTGAACAACCCCACGGGTGAATAAACATACAGTAAGTACTGTATTTATATAGAACGAACAAGCTCAAACTGTTTTCGTGTAGTTAAAAGTTGAGGGCAGGGCTTTTCCCGGGCAGTACGCGTGACAGTTTTCAGTTATGGCCAGAAGACTATTTTAATTTTTTTTTAAACTTCGAGAAGGCCACATAGCATGGGGCCGATCCCAACGATTTTAAGCTTACAGGCACGGTACACGCTATCCTAGACTACGCTACACATGAAACTGCCACACGAGCATCCGGGTTGCGCTTGGCTCTTCGCCTCTTCGGGAAGTCGAACAATGATGGAATACTACTGCACTGGAGGAGTACTACAGTACGCTTCTGGTCATCTGACACCGATTGAACTGCTGCATGTCCACCGCGTGCGGGAGGGAGAGCGTGTAGTGAAATCTTCTCCTAGTCTTGCCAGCCACCACGCTCATGGGCGAGGGAGGGACGCTCCTGCCTTTGCGTGTATGACAGGTGGGCCCTACAAGTGTGTGGCCAACCTGTCATACAGCCAAAGGCATGTGCAGTTAAGTCCGCGAGGGAGAGGATAATCAAACTTCTCGTTGATGTACGAGTTGACGCGACACATCAAAGCACTGCACTCGATATATTTCAATAATTTGCGTGTGTGACTCCCAGATGCAGAGGCCGGGGGTCATCATCCTCCTTTTCGAGAAAAAATAGACGCGTGTGTGAGAGGACGAGTGCGTGTGTGCACCTCTTCTCTTCCTGTATAACGTACTACTAAACTCAGAGTACAAGTTTTTGTGGGTGGCACGATGGTGCGTGCGAGAAGTCCCGAGAGATAGGTTTAATGCATTAATTGCAATGCATGCATGCATAAAGTACATGCATTGGTCAATTTTCTCTTAATACTTGCATGCAATGATTTAATGCACCTTGGAATCTGAACATGTGTTGGGGACAACCAAATTGAGCCTTATAAAATGGAAAAACTAAAATTTTGAGATAATCCCTATAAAGCCGGAAAGGAGGGAGTAGAAAAAGAAGTACTCCATCTGGGAATAGTGCCGCACTTCGAAACTAGAACCGTTAATAAATTTTGAGCTTGCGTCTTGTCACATTCCAAATTACTCCACGCTATATTGAATTGCAAACCTGTTCACACCGATCACAACCTAAACGGTTTCCCACTTAGGAGCGTATTAGTACTCGGTTATAAATACTAGTATGCCAAGATGACTGCACATTCCTCCTCAACTCCTCATCCACAAAAACAAACAAGTCATTCAGCATCCTTCCCTTGCGTCTGCCATGGCCAGCGTGAGTTCTGGGTCGAGAGATTGCCACCAGGGAGAGGCGAGCATGGAAGCATAAGCACGAGAGATGTCCCGCCTCACTGCGAGAGCAACCGACATGTCCCGCCGCACGGAAGTAGCACCACAGAGGTCCCGCCGTGCCGCTGAAGCAGCACGGAGGTCCCACCGCACCGTCGATGCAGCAGACTGGTCCGGCCACGCCACGGAAGCAGCAGAGATGTCCCGCCGCGCCACGAATGTAGTAGAGATGTCCCACCGCGCCACGGCGGCCTGGGAAATTTCTCGCGGGCACGCGACGACTGGTACAGGCGCATGCATGTGATCATCCATAGCCAGACGGATCAGATCTCCCGCTCGGCGAGGTTGCAGGATGACATGATAGCCTCATTTGAACAGGCTACCGACATCATCCGGCAACTAAGGGAGGGCAATGAGAGGCTCCGGGCCGAGCGCGACCTGCTGAGGGAGAAGATCGTCCGAAGTGCAGACCTGCAGGAGGAGACTAGTGCCTTGTTGAAGAAACTTATGGACGAGAATGACATGCTCCGCAACGAGCGCCAAAGGATGGTGGAGGAATCCGTGGATGTTCTCAAGCAGCGCCTTGAGGACACGAAAGAGCTCATCGCCGCTCGCCACAGAGACTAGTTTCCTGGTTTCTTTTGATGTAATAATCGGTTTAGGATGTGGATTGTGTCGCCGGTTGTGAAATGTTGGGTTCTAGCATGGATGTTTGGCCTTTGTTGGCCTCTTGGGATGTTGCGATTTCAATCAGGTAGCTTTTAGTCCTTCGTGTTAGGCTGGAGTTGTGCTGAACTTCTTGTCAATTGTGGTGGTTTTCAGTAATGAAAATCGGAAGGGGCAAGCCCTTCTTTGATCAAAAAAAATTTAATCGTCCTTATATATTCATCAGTCTTGCTATAAGTCGCAATAGATGCTATATAGGTCCGTCGGATCTTACATAAAGATCCGTGCTTTCAGATTTTCTTTTTTCTCTCTTAAATCTCAGTCAAGTGAGACATAGCCACGCCATTAAATAGAGGCTCGGGCGCCATTAATGGAGACCTTGGGAGAGAGGTGGACGGCAGATGGAGGTCAAAGGGCTCTCCTCCCAATAAGCACGCGCAGGGGTCTGATCTCACGCCTCTCGTACTCAAATATCTACCCTGCATGTCGCCTCCTAGCTAATAAAAAAGGGGACGCGTGGCGGCACGTAAATGGTACTAGTAAGTAGAACGCCCACGGTTTCAATAATACTTGTGTTTCTGATTGTAATGTGACATCACTTCTTCCAAAATGACTTTGTTGATTGTTAATGTGTGCGCCTTCGCAAATCGGACTGCAAATTTACCACAGCATGTTGGTGCCATGTCATGGAACCATGTAACATCCCAAATTTTCAATTTGGAATGTTATACACTAGATCATCATTGCATGTCATAATTTTTGCATTTTGGTTGATCCTAGAAATTTTCGCAACTCAAGGACCCTCGGGGAGAGTTGAGGATTTCATTATTTTCATGTTTGAGTTGTCTCAAATTGTGAGAATAGGATCATTTGATTTTATTTATTTTATCTTCAATTATTTCTAATATAAAAAAATATGAGAGAGGGAATAAAATGACTTTCCCAAAATAAAGAAATATTGAGGATTTAATAATAAAATTAAATAAGATTTTTATTTGGTTTTATTTGCTATTTTATTTGAATTTAGGAAAAAATGCGCATTTTTCAAAATTGCATTTAGGCCCCAAATAAATGTTCATCCTGTGCGGCTTGATTTTAGAAGTCGGGGAAAATTTATTTCGGGATTTTTGGAGTCCGTTTAGTATTTCTTTCGTTAGTTTTTCTGCGCGGAATTATTAAAAAAATCCGAACCGACTCCGGGCCGTACCCGAGCGGGACTTCGCCCGGGGGGCCTTTTCAAGACGACCCAGCCCGCCCGCCGAAACCCTAGCGCCCGCGCCGCCGCCTCCGCCCCGCGCCGCGCCGCCTCGCCGCTGCCTCGCCACCGCCCCGCTGCCGCCTCACCGCCGCCCCGCTGCCCTGCTGCCCGAGGTAACCGCCGTCGCCGGCAGTTTTCCTCAGAAAACCGCTCGATTTTTTTAGATCCGTTTTTTTATTAGAACGATTTTTTTTCGGTTTAGTTATTTAGCAAGTGTTCGCTCGTTCGTTCGTTTTAACGAACGTGTTCGTCGGTTAGATCCAGATAACGAACGTTCGTTCGTTAATCTGTTCGTCGTTTTTCTTTTTCTCGGATTTTCCATGATTATTTCTGATCGCAATTTCTGATCTGATTTTCGTTTTAGTATAACTTTTCGCTCGTTTATCGGAATCAGGCCATTCAAGCGCCTGGAGTTTCGTCTTGAAACCCTCTTTCCGTTTAACCAAGTTAAACAAGTTTTTGCTTCTGTAAAAAAATTGCCTTACATCCAGAATAGTAAACGAAGCCTGTTTCTTTTGTTGTTTGTCTTTCGTTGCTTCGTTTGTTTTGATTCTTTTAGCCAACCGAAGTTCTTAAGTCGTACCTTCTGGTTAGATCTCTTATTTGAGTTTTACCTATGCATTAGATGAGTACTTATTGTATGCTTGTTTGTTTGTGATAGAGTACTCGGAGTGCGCCGCTTGTTATTTTGAATCGCTAGGTTTCCCGGATCATGAGCAAGGCAAGTAACACTTTGATCATACCTCCTACTACCCAGTTTTATTGCATTAGATCAATCCTTACACATTGCATGATTAGGATCTAATTAAATTGTGGGTTTGGGAAGTAGTTGAGGTAGTACCTATTACCTGTTTAATTATCCAACCTTTGGGAGTTACTTCTTTGTTGCTTATTATGCCATGCTATGCTAGTAGACGTGGATTGGGTGAGTGTATCCATGATAGATGTGACATTGTTAATTAATGGTTTATTTAAGGAGTCAACTTAAACACACATCTGACTGGATTGAGGTACCTGGGTATTCCAGGTTTGCCTGTTTTTTATGGACCGCCACTCAGGCTCAAAGGGATCATGAGATTATTCATGCTAGAAACTTCCGTGTGCAGCCACAGGCTATTATGGGCTCTAGCATAGTTGACTAAGTCGTGCGAACTCTTACAGTGGTAGACTAGCAGATGTAGGGGATGTAGGTGGTACGGTCTACCCATTGTAAGGTGCTAGCGCTTCTGAAAGACTATGTCTCGATCATCCATTTATCAAACACCGTGTAGTGAGAGAAACCAAACGGAGGTGATCGAGTCTTGTGGGGAAAAGTGTGCAAACCTCTGCAGAGTGTATAAACTAATCATGGTTAGCCGAGTCCCCGGTTATGGACATCTTGAGTATCTAGTACCTGGATTATCATGTGAATCCCAACATGTTACTCTAAAATTAATTTTGATGGGTTTGTTTAATGATGATGTTTAATTGGGATTGAGAATGCTGTCAACCATTCTCAATGTTTAACAACCACCATGATAGTTAAATAGATTTATTCCTTTGCAGTAGGGAAAAAATGGCTTTACGCAAAACTGTAACCATAGAGCTTTCCACCAGCCAAATATGCATATAGAATAGCTATTTCATTCCATTACTCTCTATGTGTTACATTGCCAGCATATTCCATGTGCTGACCCATTTTTGGGCTGCAACGTTAATGTTGCAGACTTTTCAGACGACGATTAAGGAGTTTTAGGTCGTGGTTCTATACTCAGTGATGCCGTTGGAGTTGATGGACTCACTTATCTTCCAAGCCTTCCGCTGTTATCGTTATTAGATGGCCTTAAGCCATATTTATTGTAATAAGTTCTCATTTGAGACACTCGATGTAATAAGTGTGTGATTGATACTCTTCTATAAATCCTTCAAGTACTGTGTGGTGTCAGCATTACTGATCCAGGGATGACATCGGAGCACAGAGATTGGACCGTTTGAGGTCTGGTCGCTACAAGATGGTATCAAAGCACACGCTGACTGTAGGACACGACCACTAAGCTAAAGCCCTAGATCACTACTCACTCTCTTCTCTTTATGACTCCTCATCTTTTCTACTCTTTTAGGATGGCGGATGCAAGGAACAAGTTCACTCAACCAGATGAAGACACACCCTTTGGACGTCACTTAAAGGAAGTCACTAGATACCTGAACATAGGAGTACCAAGCTTCACCGGAACCTACAACGCCACTTTACCTGAAGAAGCGCACTGGATGATTCAAGTTCAAGTTCCAGGAAGGACGGTCATGCCAGTCACTGAGCCCATAGAGTTTTCTTTTGATGCACCAACTTGGAATCTAGGAAAGAGCATGGCAGCTCACATCGCCATGGGACGCATTAGAGAAGTCTACCACAATGATCTCAAGGATACTATCTACCAGATTTGTGGGCGCCGAGATGAGCACTAGGAGATGATCAGCACCAGAAATGATAGATCAATTGCAGCTTTCATCTAGGAGTTAAACCAGCACATTAGACGTCAGGAGAATCAGATGTGCGCCGACATGATAGACCTGAAGAAGGCAAAGACAAGAATCAAGGAACCGGAGGAAGAACTCAAGGCTACTCGTGAATATTATGAAGAAGAAATTGAAGTATTAGTGGATAAGAATGCCGACCTAACAATGAAGATCGGAATATTTATGGGAGGCCCTACACCGGTAGAAGAAGACGAAGAACCCAAGGAGATTCTCCCGGAAGACTACATCATCATCGACGACACCGACTCGGATCCCAACGATAGCGATGATGTATGTTGATGAAGCCGGAGCAGATATCATGGAGTCTGCAACCGAAGAATATTTCTAGTAGACCACCTCATCAGTAGTAGTAGTCCACCATGTAAATATTATAGTCCGAGCACTTTTGCGATAGTTAGATCGATTGTATGCCCTTGTTTGATTGAATGAATGAAGTGAATTGTTTGCTTTTGCCTCATGTGCATATGGGTAGTGTTTTCTCTTTAGACCCTCTCTATTCTTAACTCTCATCTTTTCTAAACCCTCAGATGCCTCCGAGACGTGACCCCGGATTTACCTTTCCACCGAAGCTCACTTAGTTGATCCAGCAGCAGAACACATTGATGCAGTTGCTAGTCCAGAATCAGAACCAGGGGAACAACAACAACAACAACAACCCACCACCACCACCACCTATTGATCACTTAGCCCGTTTTCTTAGGCTGAATCCGCCGATGTTTTCCAGTAGCACTGAGCCGATAGTAGCAGATGATTGGCTCCACAAGACAGCTAGAGAGTTGACCACAATAGGATGCATGGATGTGGAAAGGTGAAGTTTGTCGCACATCAGCTTGAAGGACCCGCAGCATCATGGTGGGAGAATTTCACAGCCACTTTCCCTGTCGATACTATCACATGGGACCAGTTTCAGCAGGAGCTATGGCCATGAAGAAGCGAGAGTTTCGCAACTTGTGCCAAGGAGGACTGACAGTTGGCTAGTATGTGGAAGACTAGTAAATTAGCACGTTATGCCCCAGATGACGTTGCTATGGATGCAGCAAAGCAGGAGAAATTTCTGGAAGGACTGAATGATGAGTTGAGCATGCAGTTGATGGTAGCAACCTTCAACAACTACCAGGAGTAGGTAGATCATGCTCTCATGATTGAAGGGAAGCAGCAGCAAATTGAGAATCGCAAGAGGAAGTATGCACAAGGAAAGTACAATTCAGGAGCTCAGCAGAAGCCATGATTTACCCCTAGGCCGGGAGGACATTTTCATCATACCCATGGAGGAGGTAGCTCACACAATCACAATGGCCCCAGGAATGGTAATGGGAATGGAGGAAGCAACGGCCAGAACCGTACCAACCCATCAACCCCAGCCAAGAAAGACCTGAGCCAAGTCACTTGCTTTAAGTGCCAGAAGACCGTACATTATGCCAATGAATGTCCTGAATCCTAGAATGGAAATGGCAATGGAAGCTCTGGGAAGAAGCCAAACCCTTTCAACAGGGGACAGGTGAACCACGTTAATGTGGAGGAGGTTGAAGAGCAGCTGGATGCAGTAATCGGTAAGTTTCTGGTTAAGTCATTTACTGCACTCGTTCTTTTCGATACTGGTGCATCGCATTCATACATATCAAGGGGATTTGTGGATAAGTATAAACTGCCAACCCAAGCCCTTAGGTCACCCATGTTAGTAACCTCGCCTGGAGCAGAATATATGGCTAGTCTATGGTGTGATCGGTTACCATTAAGAATTGGTAACTATGTTTTTCCCTCAGACCTAATAGTGTTGGAATCCCAAGGATTGGATGTGATATTAGGCATGGATTCGTTGTCAAAGTATGAAGGGAATATTGAATGTGCCAGTAAGTCAATTTTGCTTACCACCCCAGAAGGGAGAAGGATCAAGTATGTATCCCGACATGTGCCAAAGAGGACTCAAGTAAATTGTTTAACCGGAGTTGTGCAGGAGGAAGTACCAGTAGTGAAGGATTTCCCCGAAGTATTTCCAGAAGAGTTGCCAGGCATGCCACCGGATAGAGATATTGAGTTTTTGATTGAGCTTTTGCCACGCACAGGGCCAATATCAAAGAGACCATATAGGATGCCTGCAAAGTATTTGGTGGAAATTAAGAAGCAAATTAAGGAGTTACTGGATAAAGGTTATATTCGCCCAAGTTCTTCACCTTGGGGATCACCAGTACTTCTAGTAGAAAAGAAGGATGGATCGCTAAGGATGGTTGTCGATTATCGAGGATTGAATGAAGTAACCATCAAGAACAAGTACCCCCTACCGATGATCAATGATCTATTTGATCGATTGCAAGGAGCTAAGGTATTTTCCAAGATCGATCTGCGATCAGGATACCACCAGTTCAAGATTCGGGAACATGATATACCCAAGATGGCTTTTACCACCAGGTATGGGTTGTACGAGTATACCGTTATGTCATTTGGTCTGACTAACGCACCTGCATATTTTATGAACATGATGAACACAGTGTTTATGGAGTTCTTGGATAAGTTCGTCGTAGTGTTCATTGACAATATCCTGGTTTACTCGAAGAATGAAGAGGAGCATAAGGAACATTTGCGTTTGGTTCTTGGAAAGCTCAAAGAACATCAATTATATGCCAAGTTTAGCAAATGTGAGTTTTGGTTGAAGGAAGTTGGATTTCTCAGACACGTTATATCCGGAGAAGGTATAGCAGTAGATCCCACTAAAGTTGATACCGTGACCAAGTGGGAAGCACCAACCACTGTGGGAGAGATCCGGAGTTTTCTTGGACTCGCAGGATACTACCGGAGGTTTATTGAGAATTTCTCAAAGATTGTGAAGCCTATGACGGAGTTGTTGAAGAAGGATACCAAGTTCTTATGGACGGAGGAATGTGAAGCTAGTTTTCAGGAGTTGAAGAAACGTTTGGTTACCTCACCAGTGTTGATTTTACCGGATCAGACCAAGGATTATGAGGTGTATTGCGACGCTTCACGTCGAGGACTTGGAGCAGTGCTGATGCAGGAAGGGAGAGTTGTTTCATATGCCTCATGACAGCTTAAGCCTCATGAGTTGAATTATGCTACGCATGATTTGGAGTTAGCAGCCGTAGTGCATGCATTGAAGACTTCAATACATTTTCTGATTGGCAAGGTGTACATGAATCACAAGAGTTTGAAGTATATTTTCACACAGAAGGAGTTGAACCTCAGACAAAGGAGATGGTTGGAGCTCATCAAAGATTATGATATGAAATTGCATTATCACCCCGGAAAGGCTAACGTAGTAGCTGACGCATTGAGCCGTAAGATCCATGTCAACACCCTAATGACGATAGATTTACCAAGTGAGTTAGCCAAAAATCTTCGAGAGCTATGTTTGGAAATAGTTCCAAGAGACTATGTAGCAGCATTGGAAATTCAGTCTACGTTGATGGATAAAATCAGAGAAGCCCAAAAGACTGACAAGGAGATTGCTTCTATTAAGGAGAAAAATAGCAAAGGAAAATCTAAGGGATTTCGTGAGGATGAGCATGATACCATATGGTTTGAAGACCGTGTTTATGTGCCAAATGATTCGGAGATCAGGAAGCTAATTCTGCAAGAGGCACATGACTCACCATACTCGATTCACCCAGGAAATACCAAGATGTGTTTGGATTTGAAGGATATTTTCTGGTGGACCAGAATGAAGAAGGATATTGCGGAGTATGTAGCAGTTTGTGATGTATGTCAGAGAGTGAAGGCAGCGCATCAGAAACCAGCAGGATTGCTACAACCATTGCCGATACCCGAATGGAAGTGGGATAACCTAGGCATGGATTTTATTACAGGATTGCCTAGAACCCGTTCAGGCTATGACTCAATATGGGTTGTAGTCGATTGCTTGACAAAGGTAGCTCATTTCATTCCAGTAAAGACTACCTATACTAGTGCAAAGTTGGCAAAGATATACATGACCAGGATCATATGTCTGCATGGAGTTCCAAGGAGCATTGTATCAGATAGAGGAACCCAGTTTACTTCAAAGTTCTGGAATCAGTTGCATGAGACTTTGGGAACCAGACTGGGGTTTAGCACAGCTTTTCACCCGTAGACAGATGGACAGACCGAGAGAGTCAATCAGATTTTGGAGGATATGCTCAGAGCTTGTGCGCTAGATTATGGATCTAGTTGGGATGAGAATTTGCCATATGCAAAGTTCTCTTACAACAATAGCTATCAATCTAGTTTGAAGATGGCCCCATTCGAAGCCTTGTACGGAAGGAGGTGCAGGACCCCATTGTCTTGGGATGAAGTTGGAGAGCGCCAGTTGTTTGGACCGGATCTGATAAAGGAGTCTGAACAGAAAGTGAAATTGATTCGTGATAGGCTCAAAGTAGCTCAGTCCAGGCAGAAGAGTTATGCAGATTCTAAACGCAAGGAGACAGTTTACAAAGTCGGAGACCGAGTTTATCTTTGAGTATCTCCACTTCGAGGAGTTAAGTGCTTTGGAGTTAAGGGAAAACTAGCGTCGCGTTTTGTAGGCCCATACAAAGTTTTGGAGCGTATGAGAGAAGTAGCCTACAAGTTGGAATTACCGAAGGACTGTCAGGAGTTCACGATGTGTTTCATGTATCCCAGTTGATGAAGTGCCACGCAGAGATGGCTGACATACCGCTGAGACATACAGTACCACTGGAAGCAATTCAGTTGGACAGTGATTTGACCTATGAGGAGAAACCAGTTAAGATTCTAGAATATGCCAGTCGAGTCACCCGCAGCAAGGTTATCAAGTTTTGCAAGGTTCAGTGGATCCACCACACGGAGGATGAAGCCACCTAGGAACGAGCGGAAGAATTGCTGAAAGACCACCCTCACCTATTTTCTAGCCAACCCGAATCTCGAGGGCGAGATTCATCTTAAGGGGGGTAGGTTTGTAACATCCCAAATTTTCAATTTGGAATGTTATACACTAGATCATCATTCCATATCATAATTTTTGCATTTTGTTGATCCTAGAAATTTTCACAACTCAAGGACCCTCGAAGAGAGTTGGGGATTTCATTATTTTCATGTTTGAGTTGTCTCAAATTGTGAGAATAGGATCATTTGATTTGATTTATTTTATCTTCAATTATTTCTAATATAAAAAAATATGAGAGAGGGAATAAAATGACTTTCCCAAAATAAAGAAATATTGAGGATTTAATAATAAAATCAAATAAGATTTTTATTTGGTTTTATTTGCTATTTTATTTGAATTTAGGAAAAATTTGTGTTTTTCAAAATTGCATTTAGGCCCCAAATAAATGTTCATCCTGTGCGGCTTGATTTTAGAAGTCGGGGAAAATTTATTTCGGGGTTTTTGGAGTCCGTTTAGTATTTCTTTCGTTAGTTTTTCTATGCAGAATTATTTAAAAAAATCCGAACCTACTCTGGGCCGTACCCAAGCGGGACTCCGCCCGGGGGGGCCTTTTAAGCCGACCCAACCTGCCCGCTGAAACCCTAGCGCCCGCGCCGCCGCCGCCCCGCGCCGCGCCGCCTGGCCGCCGCCCGCGCTGCGCCGCCTGGTTTTTTTAGATCCTTTTTTTATTAGAACGGTTTTTTCGGTTTAGTTATTTAGCGAGCGTTCGCTCGTTCGTTCGTTTTAACGAACGTTTTCGTCAGTTAGATCCAGATAACGAACGTTCGTTCGTTAATCTGTTCGTCATTTTTCTTTTTCTCGGATTTTTCACGATTATTTCTGATCGCGATTTCTGATCCGATTTTCGTTTTAGTATAACTTTTCGCTCGTTTATCGGAATCAGGCGATACCGTTCGGTACATATTACAAATATTGTATACAGATTCCAACAATGCAGCCGAATACGAAGCTCTGTTGCATGGTCTTCGGATGGCAGTCTCCATGGGCATTCAACGCCTGGAGGTGCGTGGGGATTCAAACCTCACAATATCCCAAATAAACGAAGATTTCGACGCCAAGGATCCGAAAATGGCGGCCTATCGAAACGCCGTCCTAAAAATGTCAGCTCGGTTCGAGGGACACGAACTTCACCATGTGGCTCGGGAAAACAATCAGGCGGCGGATATCCTCGCCTGCATCGGCGCAAAACGCGACGCGGTCCCCCCAACATATTTCTGGAAAGGCTCTTCAAGCCATCCATAGCATGGGAAGGGGACACCGGTAACAATAGTCCGGACCCGGCAAAAGTACCCGATACCAAACTCTCTGACACAATCGGAGGCTCCGCCACCGAAATAACACCTTCAGCCCACGAAATAATGGCCATTATTGCCCCGTGGACAGAACCATTCTTGGCCTACCTAACTAGACAGGAACTTCCGGAGGACCAAAATGAGGCACGCTGCATAGTGCGACGATCCAAGGCCTACAGGGTCCATGGTGGATAAATTCACCAAATGGATAGAAGCCAAACCGGTTAAAACACCCGAATCCGGACCGGTGATAGATTTCATATCCGGGGTTGTACACCGTTACGGCGTCCCCCACAGCATCATCACTGATAACGGCACAAACTTCACGGCCGACGAGGTAAAACTCTGGTGCAACAAAATGGGCAACAAGCTCGATTATGCTTCAGTCTATCACCCACAAACCAACGGTCAAGTCGAACGAGCAAACGGTCTTATAATGAGCGGCATTAAACCCAGATTAGTGTGTTCCTTAACGGAGTCTGACACGCACTGGGTAGATGAGCTCGACTTCGTACTCTGGGGGTTGTGGACCACGCCGAATCGTAGTACCAGATATACACCATTATTTATGGTGTACGGCGCAGAGGCAGTCTTGCCCTGTGACATAATTCATGACTCACCTCGAGTGCGCATGTACGAAGAAAGAGAAGCCGAGCTCGATCGGCAGGACAGTCTGGCCACCTTGGAGGAGGAGCGCGACGTAGCCAAAGCTCGTTCCGCATTTTATCAGCAACAGGCTCGCAGATACCAAAGCAGAGAAGTACGGGCCAAAACTTATAACGTTGGCGAACTAGTTCTACGCCTTCCGGATAAGAAAAAGAAGAAGCTCGAGCCCAAATGGGAAGGTCCCTTCATCATTGACCAAGTTCTGACCGGTGGAGCGTACCGACTGCGGGATGCATCGACTAGTTGACTCGAGCCGAACCAATGGAACGCGGCTAGGCTCCAAAGATTCTACGCCCAGCACCGGACTCTATGTTAGTCCCCTCCCTTTGTCCATTTTCTGCATATACATCATCTGTCTTGTTTCCCTTTCTTTCTTTCTCTTATTATTTCTCTAGGCCTTCAAGGGTCACTGTTGGGGATATTACTACTGGGCGTAAACCAGCATATCTGGGCCGGGTTAACTTCGTCAGTAGTTAAGTATGTTAAAGCCCAAGAAGACAGAGGAGGGCTCAAGGCCCATGGTCGGTTCAAGGCCTGTAGCCGTAAACCAGCGTTAGTAGTTAACGTGTATTGTAAGTTAGGAATAAGTAGAGACCAAACCGAACACATCTATGAGCCGGTATTGGGACTCTGTAAGCCGACGGGAGTCACCCGTGTATATAAGGGGACGACCCGGCGGTTCAAGGACAACAGACAACAACTCGAGACATAGGAGAAGCTTGTTTGCTCCCTAGTCATCGAAACCCCATCAATTCCATCACAACTAGACGTAGGCTTTTACCTTCATTGAAGGGGCCGAACTAGTATAAACTCCCGTGCGTCCCTGTGTCCGCTTTAACCCTTCAAGCTAACCCGTCATGATGGCTCCACGACTAAGTCCTTTCTCTAGGACATCTGCCATGACAAAACCACGACAGTTGGCGCCCACCATGGGGCAATCGCACGATGGTTTCCGGTTCTTGGAGGGCCGCTTTGAAGGACTCGAGGGCTACGATGTAGGCCGGATGACTAAGAGTCGTCGCGGCAAGCTCTACATCGATGACGCAGGCTGGGGCCCCGAGGCTGGCTCAATTGAGTACGGGTACCGGGTCCCCTTTGGTAGAATTCACATTTTCATCGGCAAGATCGGTGAACCGGGCCCTGAGCTGGACATCTGCACCGACCTCATCGAGACGGCTCAGCGTGCGCGATCTGCCCGGGTTAAACCGGCCATGAAGCGTGCCTTCGTGGGAGTCATCCATGGAGGAAGTTATGAGGATGGATCTGAGTCTCGCGGCGATGCCGTCGTTTGTTCCGATGACGAGTCATCGACCGGAGAAACTGAATCTCTTTATCAGCTACAAGACGGCCGGATTGGGGGCTGTTCCGATGGCGACAGTATTCCGGACCCCTCTGATCTTCCCAACCGGGTTGGAATATTCATGACTGGCACACAAGCAGCGCTTCATTCTTCGACCGCTGCAGCAACGACCTCCGGTTCAGCAGCGGCAACGGCTGCCGGGGCAGGAGGCCCTGTGCGCCCGCCGGCTCAGGTTCTATCAGAACTATTTGATGCGTTGGCTGTGCTTATGGCAAAAGTTAATCCGCCGGGTCAGGACGTTCACAACACGGAGATCGCAAAGGTAAAGCAACAGATCACCCAGGCCAAGGCGGATCTGGTGGCTGAGGACACCAGGATGGCCGCAGAGCGGGCCGCTTTAGACGCACAGGCCTACAGGCTTATGTTGGACCAGAGCGCGTCGCATGAAGTCATGAGGAGGAAGCACCGATCCCGCTTACCTCCGATTTTCGAGGCCAGAGACCTTTTCAACACTCCAGGACCAAGAGCCGGCAATCCTCTGGAGGGAAACCGGGTAGAAGCCCCTGGGACCGGTGCACCGGTGCAGCCTCGTCAGATGGACCCGCTTCATCAAAACACCGTTATACCTCAGGATGCTTTAACACCTCCGGGTCACTACTCCAACCCAATGGACAATCTTGTTGCCGCTGCTGCACGGCTGGAGGCCATTCCAATTGAAGGTGACTCGCCGCAGGCAGTAGAGACGCGACGGGTCAAGGAACTTCTGAGGACAGCTTTGGCCCAACAGGAAGCATACTCGTACAGCCGCGACCGGATCCACTCGACCCCCCGTCCAAGCCGGAGCTATAGCAGACATATGGATGAACCAGCAGTGTCGAGTAATGAACGACGTGGAGCACCCCGTGGCAACAACCCGACGGGTGGTGCTGATGACGCTCAGGAAGTGGTGAACCGGGCCCGAGCGCGCAGGGAGGCCGAGTTAGCCGCACAGCATCAGGCTCGGCAGCTCACACCGGTTCGTCCAACCACCTTGATCGAACCTGGTGTTACTTCTAGTTCTTTGGGGGTGCCTTGCCTTATCCCCGCTTTACGCAACGTGCGCCTGCCCAAGGATTTCAAAGGCCCGCGCAAGGTACCAAATTACACGGCGGATCAACCTCCAGAGACATGGGTGGAGAGCTATGAGATGGCCATGGAGATGCTTGATGTGGATGACGCGGCGTGTGCGAAATACTTCACCATGATGCTTGAAGGAACGGCCCGTACTTGGTTAAAAAGCTTGCCGGCTAATTCTATCAGTTCATGGGCCCAATTACGAGCCCGGTTTATCAGCAATTTCAAGGATACCTGTAAACAGCCTATGTCGATAGTGGACTTAGCTGCATGCGTCCAGGAGGAAGGAGAATCAACGACTCATTGGGTGCGCCGGGTTTCACAAGTGTTGCACTCATCAGACCGCATCAACGCTGACACCGCAGTATTAACCCTAGAAGGCAACTGCCGGTTTGGGCCCCTGAAGCTGAAGTTGGGACGGATGAAGCGTCATTGCACTGACATGGGGACCCTCATGGCCGCTTTGGTGAAATATGCTGATTCTGATAGTACCAAGGATCCCGAATCTGATGATGACAAGATAGGGAAGGGAAAGAAGAACAGCAGCTCCAAAGGTCAGCAGCATCACTGGGCAGGCAATGGTGGTGGAGGCAAGCGTAAAGCGGATGGTAACATGGACTTTGTGGCTAATACCAACGCACAGGACAATGGCCAGCGACGCAAGGGTAGACCGAAAAATCGTAATGGAGCACCCAACCCTAACCCAAACCGCCTAAACTATCTGCTAAGCCAGCCCTGTCCAAGACATGGGACGAAGGAGGCGCCAGCAAACCACCTTTGGAAGGATTGCTTTATTATGCAGGAGTTCAAGAATTCTAATAATTTCCGGTATGATCACGAATCTGGCGGTGGCTCAGGATCCGGGCCGGGTTACGGTGGAGGAAGTTCCGGTTCAGGATTCAATGGTAATCCGGGCGGACATAATGGTCAAAATAGTCAGAACAACCAGGGTGGTTACAACCAACAGCAGCAACAGTCAGGTTACCAGAGCAACCCAAAGCAGTTGAGTAGTGGGCAGTACCATGTCTTCACCACTAGCTTGGACAAGCGAGACCGGAAGGTTCAGAGGCGGGCGGTCAACTCTGTTCTACCGGCCATACCCCATTATCTACGTTGGTCAGAATAGCCAATCATATGGAGCAGAGAGGATCACCCACCCAGGGTCGATAATCCGGGTCAGTTGGCTCTGGTGGTGGCGCCTCAGGTGGGAGGTTATAAGTTCACCAAGGTGCTCATGGATGGAGGTAGCAGCATTAATATCTTGTACTATGAGACCTTCCGTCGTATGGGACTGACAGATAAAAATCTTAAACCGTCTAATACGGTGTTCCACGGTGTAGTACCTGGCAGATCAGCATATCCTGTTGGCAAGATAGCTCTGGAAGTGGCCTTTGGGGATGACCATGATTCCAGGTCGGAGACATTGACGTTTGAAGTGGTGAAAATCCAGAGTCCATATCACGCCCTGTTTGGGCGACCGGCTTACGCCAAGTTTATGGCACGGCCCTGTTATGTGTATTTGCAGCTCAAGATGCCGGGTCACAGGGGGACAATAACGGTTCACGGAAGCCGCAAAATCGCTTTGGAATGCGAGGAAGGAGATGCGGCTTATGCAGAGTCGGTTTGTGCCACCGAGGAGTTGAAGTACTATAAAGACAATGTTGATCCGGCGGACATGACTCCGTTGAAGAAGCCAACTACGGAGCATGATCCGGCCCTGAAGTTCAAATCGGCAGCAGAAACTAAGCTTGTTGACTTCGTACCTGGCGATTCGTCCAAGCAGTTCAGCATCAGTGCCAACTTGGATCCGAAATAGGAAAGCGCGCTCATCGAGTTCATCCATGAGAATCGGGACATTTTTGCATGGAAGCCCTCTGACATGCCAGGTGTACCGAGGCAACTCGCTGAGCACACACTTAATGTGGATCCTAAATATAAACCGGTGAAACAGTTCCTCCGCCGGTTTAACGAAGAAAGACGCAAGGCGATTGGAGAAGAGGTAGCCAGGCTCTTAGCAGCTGGCTTTATTGTTGAAGTTTTTCACCCTGAGTGGCTTGCCAATCCGGTGCTGGTCCTCAAGAAAAACGGCACCTGGCGCATGTGTGTGGATTACACAGATCTTAATAAGGCTTGTCCAGCAGATCCTTTTGCCCTCCCCCGTATTGATCAAATTATTGATGCTACGGCGGGTTGTGAGCGTTTAAGTTTTTTGGATGCGTATTCTGGCTATCATCAGATCAAAATGGCAGTTAAGGACCAGGAGAAGACAACATTTATAACCCCCTTTGGAGCCTTCTGCTATGTGTCTATGCCCTTCGGGCTCAAGAGTGCCCAGGCAACTTACCAACGGTGTGTACAAAATTGTCTTCACAAGCAGATTGGCCGTAATGTACATGCTTACGTGGATGATATCGTGGTTAAGTCCAGGGAGAAGGAGACTCTGATTGATGATTTGAAGGAAACCTTTGATAACCTGAGAACATACAAGATGATGCTTAATCCGGACAAGTGTGTCTTTGGTGTACCGGCGGGCAAGCTATTGGGTTTTCTGGTGTCCAACAGGGGAATTGAGGCTAATCCGAAGAAGATCACGGCTATCACCTCCCTGGCTAAGCCGAAGTGTATCAATGATGTTCAACGCCTGGCAGGTCGGATTGCCGCGTTAAGCCGGTTTATCAGTCGTCTTGGTGAGAAGGCAATCCCTTTGTATCAGATGTTGAAAAAAACGGATCAGTTTGTTTGGAGCTCCGCTGCTAATGAAGCATTTGAGGACTTAAAGCGGCAGTTGGCCAATCCACCTGTGCTCGCCGCTCCCATTGACAAGGAGCCGTTACTACTATATGTTGCTGCTAATGCTCGGGCGGTCAGCGTGGCTATTATGGTGGAGCGAGAGGAGGCAGGCAAGGAGCATCCGGTTCAACGACCGGTCTATTATATCAGCGAGGTGCTAATCGAGTCCAAGCAAAGGTATCTGCATTGGCAGAAGCTGGTGTATGGAGTTTTTATGGCAAGCCGGAAGCTTAAACAATATTTCCAAGGGCACCCAATTACGGTGGTCAGTTCTGCTCCTTTGGGAGATATCATCCAGAACTGGGAAGCAACTGGTCGGATTGCAAAGTGGGAAATAGAGCTGGGGCCGTACGGTTTGAAGTATGTGCCTCGGACAGTGGTTAAGTCTCAAGAACTTGTTGATTTCATCAATGATTGGACGGAAATGCAAGCACCTGAAGAAAAGCTGGATCACACGTATTGGACCATCCATTTTGATGGATCCAGGCAGTTGGAAGGCTCGGGGGCTGGAGTCGTATTAACTTCCCCACGAGGTGATAAGTTTTGTTATGTTCTCCGCTTAATGTTCCCTTGTACTAACAATGCAGCTGAGTATGAAGCCTTGCTCCATGCTCTCCGGATGGCTAAGGAGATGAATCTAAGTCAAGTTAAGTGCTTCGGTGACTCGGACCTTGTGGCTCAGCAAGTGTCTGGCACTTGGGACTCCAAGGACCCACTCATGGCAGCGTATCGTCGGGAGGTGGATACTGTTGCAGGTTATTTCAAAGGCTATCAGGTGGACCACGTGGACCGGCGGAAAAATGAAGCAGCGGACGCTTTAAGCCGGCTGGGCTCTCAGCGCAAACCGGTCCCGCCCAATGTTTTTCTGGATGTGCTGCACAACCCGTCGGTCAAGATCCCTGGTGAAGAGGATTTGGCTATTCCTGATCCGGAGGCTCAATTGGTGGCGGCTCTTCATGTTATTCTGGATTGGACGCTTCCTTACCTGGCGTACAAGAACCGGGGCGAGTTGCCAGAGGATGAGATTCTGGCCCGGCAGATAATCCGGCGATCCAAGTCCATGGCTATCATCAACGGCGAGTTGCATCATTGCAGTGTATCAGGAGCTTTTCAACGCTGCGTGTCTCCTGAAGAAGGCCGTGAAATTTTGCGTGAGATCCACGAAGGAGATTGTGGTCACCACGCCGGTTCAAAGTCTCTGGTGGCTAAAGCGTTTCGCCATGGCTTCTATTGGTTAACTGCTCATGCTGATGCGGAGGATCTGGTCAGACGATGTGATGGTTGCCAAAGGTTTTCAAGACGTGCTCATGTACCGGCTCAAGAATTGAGAATGATTCCAATTACTTGGCCGTTTGCGACTTGGGGGCTGGATATGGTTGGGCCTTTCAAAAGGTCCAAAGATAAGAAGACCCACCTCCTGGTGGCGGTTGACAAGTTTACAAAGTGGGTGGAGGCAGAACCTGTTAGCAAGTGTGATGCGGCCACGGCGGTTCAGTTCATTAAAAAAGTGATTTTCGGGTTTGGCTTTCCACACAGTATCATCACAGATAATGGTACCAATTTGTCCAAAGGTGCTATGAAGGAGTTCTGCGAACGGGAGCACATCCGGCTCGACGTTTCATCAGTGGCACATCCACAGTCCAATGGTCAAGCAGAAAGAGCTAATCAAGAGATCTTGAGAGGCATCAAGCCCCGGCTCATGGTTCCTTTGCAGAGAATGCCGGGTTGTTGGGTAGAAGAATTACCATCTGTGTTATGGAGCATCAATACAACGCCCAACAGATCAACAGGATACACACCGTTCTTCATGGTTTATGGAGCGGAGGCGGTTCTCCCCAGTGATATCCGTCATGATTCACCTTGTGTAACGGCTTATATTGAAGCGGACAACGAGACAGCACGACAAAATGCTTTGGACCGGTTGGATGAAGAGCGTGACATCACAGCTGCCTGATCGCCGATTTACCAGCAGGATCTTCGTTGTTATCACAGTCGCCGAGTCAGAACTAGAACCTTTCAAGAAGGAGATTTGGTGCTTAGGCTCATCCAATATCAGACTGATATGCATAAGTTATCCCCACCTTGGGAGGGGCCTTTCGTGGTCAGCAAGAATCTGCACAACGGGTCGTACTATCTGATCGATATTCGAGAGCATAAAGACTCACGTACATTAGAGGAGGAGACTAACAGACCATGGAACATAGCTCATCTTCGGCCTTACTATACCTGAGCCATTGGCTATACTTATGTACATATTATGACAATGTATATATTATGATTAAATATAATAAACCGGAACCTCAGCTAAAGCGGGGTATCTGTTCTTTTACATCATGTGAGGTTACACGGAGTTGCTCTAAAGCGGCCTCCGGTTTACCCCTTGAGTTTGCTTTTTAAACGCATCATGTTATATCACTTGGGGGTTTGGTCGTGTTCGAACCAATACCATGCCTCTTGATAGGCGAGAGCCACTAGATCACTTGGGGACTTGGTCATGTCTGAACCAGTCATGCCTCTTGATCGTCTTAAGGCCACAAAATCACTTGGGAGCTTGGTCGAACCCGAACCATGACCATGCCACTTGATTGGCGTAAATGCCACAGTTTCATTTGGGGACCTGGCTGACTAGAACCATAGTTACACCTAACGGGAGCTTGGTCATGTTCGCCCATGGTAACACCATCTGATCATCTCAAATAAACCTTTTTTTTGCAACGTTTTATCATTGCACTTGATTTACACTTTTCTTTGAAGGTTTTTTTTGCTTTTTTTTGCGTTTTTTAAACCGACAAAGTTTTCAACTAATCCATTGACGGAACACAGTTCACGTCAATCCGGAGACTATTTGCCCGGTTTGATCCTTGTTGTTAACATCCTCTTACGGAGTAACACGATGTTTATTATAACCCGGCACAGGTTACATGATAAACCAGAGTCATATATATACAGGAGTTGTTATCTCCTCAACAGTGTGGGTTTGTAAAGCTCCGCTTCAAGATTGGCCAAGCCAACTTCACACTCAACGATGGCAGGTATTATGTATCTCAAAAATTTGATCATATACTTAAAATTTTGTTTTGGATGTTTTGATTTCATATATGCAGACATCATATTCCGCCCGACGGTACAACCGCGGCGGCACTTGACGAATTTCTCATTTCAGAAAGTGCTTTGGAAAGTTCATTACCACAGGAAGAACAAATTATGCACGAAGGTATATCAACATCAAAGGTATCAGCTAGCCTATTACAAGCCAACATGGTGCCCATAATAATATAATTGTTTTTCGCAAAGGAGAGGCGGGTTTAAAACCGGCTTCCGGTTCAAGCTTGGTCACCAGCCCGGCCTGATGGTTGTGGGTCATCCTGCGCCGCTTCAGCCTCCGTTTCTCTACCCAGTGGTTGGAAATCCACAGTTGTCCAGTCGATTCCCATTAATGCTTGAAAAACAGCTTCATCATGGATCAGCAATGACGGGTCAATATCGGGAGCGTAAGTATGCTTACGGATTGGACGGATCAGATTTTCCGATTCATGGATTGGTGCAGCTATTCGCTTGTTCTGACTGTCATATTGGGCTTGATAATGAGACAAGTCTGCTTCCTCAGCCAATTGACAAGCTAGCGGACGTACCTCCCGGTTTATTGCTCGCAGATTTGCTTCACCAAATTCTGACCCGTCTTCCTTCAAGCTGGGATAGCCCCGAGCCGCTTCAATAGGATCAAAATCCGGCACCCAGGCTTTTGCCCGGATTAAGGCATTGATTGCACTGGTTCGAGCAGCAGATTTCTTCAGCTCTTCAACCCGGGCAGGAAGCACCGACAGTTTCATCAGAGTATCTTGAATCAAAGTGGGCGCCAGTTTGTTATGCGATGCGGTATAGATGATCCGCTGGGCACTAGTATACAATTGTTCAACCAATGTATAGGCAGCTTTTAGTTTCTTCCGCACATCTGACCCCAAGTGACCAATGTGGGTCCCTGAAATACCATAAAGGGTTAATAAACCGGCGACTCTGTCAGAAGGCAGAGCCAATTCAGAAGGCAAACTGGCTTACCAAAGATAGCAGTAGTCATGGCATGCACGTGCCGCTTTATGATGGTCAGTTCATCCGCCACTGGTTTTAGTGCAGCCTCGGCATCCTCTGCTCGTTTGATCAAAGCAGACTTTTCAGTGGCCCAATCCGCTCGCTTCTTCTTGAAGCTCTCCTTAAGTTGTTCCATGGCGCTTAAAGCGCTGGCCAATTCCTCTTTTGCTTTGGAGGTTTCAGCCTGTTGGGTTTTCAGGTTTTCTTGGAGATCGGTGACTTGGTTTTCTTTCGTCTTCAGCTCCGCCTGCATGCATACAGATATATGCTTCAACAAATTGGTATAAGGATTCAAGTACCAATCACATAACAAGTTATGCACTTAGCACTTGGGGGCTAATGCATATTCGATCTTCATCTTTCAATTGCTTACAAAGTCCCAAGATCAATACAAGTATTCAACTTGGCACTTGGGGGCTAATGGCTATTTGCTCGTATATATTCTGATGCAGCAATTTCAATTACTTAAAGTACCGGTTTAACTACGTTAAGTTGAACCGGCCCTTGGGGGCTACATCAGTGAATTTCAAAGCATCAAGATTTATATTGGTAAGTCCCGGTTTGAAAGAATATTACAAACCGGCCCTTGGGGGCTAGGAGAGTCAGCAAGAATGGAAGCATACAAGCAGGAAGGAGCATATGGAAGTTACCTCATATTTCTCTTTCATCATATTAACCAGACCGGCTTCATAGTCGCGACTGGTATACAACCGGTTCAGATAGACGGAATGGATATCTTGGCATTCAGAGCAGCATAAGTCGTCTGATCAGCGTTCCACTTGCCTTTGCCAAAAGCAGCAAATTCTTCCTTGGCAGAATGTTTGGATAAAGCGACAGGATTGCTTGGCTCAGTATGGCCAGTACCAGTAATGACAACCTCATCATCCTGGGTACCGCCGGTTTGCACTGGGGCTGTTGGCTTGTTAGTAGGCTTGGCTGGAGGGTGGAGCTTTCAATCCGGATGGAACCTGTGGGCTGATTGACAGGACCTGAGGCATCAATAGGTCTCTCTTCAGCAATAAGATCATCGTCTTGCTGCGGTGGATCGTTGGGTATATCCTTAGGAATAGCCGCTTCAAGATTGGGCGTAATGTCTGGTTCAAGAACGACATCTTCTTCGGCCGCTTTGTCCAGGCGGGCCTTCTTGCTTGGCCTAGGTTTGGCCCTGAGAAGAATAACAAAATCAAATACAGCATATGTTCTAAGGCGATGTACTGCAAACATCACAATAAGTATAGCTTACCCAAGCACCGTTTTGAGCGGTGGGAGCTGAGTAGCCGATGACTCGCCAGAAGATGAGTGGGAAGTAACCTGGTAATTGGAGTCAGACGGATTAAGAGGTTGACGAAAGCAGCCCGCTTTAGGACAAGCACTGACAAGCAAATTAGAGACCTTTGAATGGTGTTTCCGAACCAGACTGTTCGATAAACCGGCGGAGGTAACTACCTGGCCGCTGTGCCGGGTTGTGCGACGAGCCTCGTGCTGTTGGGTCTTCATAAGAAATTTGGGATCCAAATAAGCAAGAGGATGAGAAAATTTAACTTTTCGGTTTGCCTGACGGATTTTTAGCAAAGGCAAAGGTTCTGAATCAGAAGAGAGAATAATTACCTCTGCAGCATCAGCGTGGCTAGCTTCGGCATCATCCTGACAAATATCATCATCAATAAGACGCATGAAAAATAAGCCAAGTGAGTCAAGATCTACCTCAAGGTACGGATTATCCACATCATCATCACGGGCCGGATTAGAAGATGCAGTAGTTCTTTTCCTGTGGGCAGTCTTCTTTACAGCTTTAGTCTTTTGCCGGGTTGCTCGTTCCGGTTTGTCTGGTTTTTCCGGTTTCTCCTGCGGCAATTTCTTGCTCCAAAACGGATCATTGCCCTGATTACACAGACACTGATATTAAACGATGGCCAGATATATCAACAATAGATTCAGCAAAAGGAAAAATCAAGGTCTTACAGCTGGCGGTTTGTTGGTGGCACAGAAGGGAAGCAGGCCGTTTTTAGCAAAGATATGTTCCGGTTCATTCAGCATCTTATTCACAGCTTCTGTGATTTCTTCATCGGTGAGCTGGATTCTGGAATGTCGCAGTGGGTCATCAACACTGCCAGTATACTCGCACATCAAACCAGAGCGCTGACTAAGGGGCAGTACGCTCCATGATATCCAACAGCGAGCGAGATCAACCCCTGTTAAACCGTTGGCCATAAAGGCTCTGAGCTTTGACAGTTGAGGAGCGTATTTGCTTCTCTCCTGTGCAGTCAATCTTTGTGAAAAAGGGTGTGTATTCCTGAGCCGCTCCGAACGAAAGCCAGGCAAGGGATTCTCACCAGCAGGGGAGGTGTCTTTGCAGTAGAACCATGTCTGATTCCATTCTTTGGGTGGCTATGCAGTTTGGCGTGAGGGTATGTGACCTCTTTCCTTTTCTGAATCGCCACGCCACCCAACTCCGTATTGGAGCCGTCAGTAAACTCAGTACGGTGGTTTAGATGGAAAAGGTCTCTGAACAATTCCACTGTGAGCTCCTCTTGAAAGAACGCTTCACAGAGCACTTGGAAGTGACACATATTTGTAACAGAGTTGGGCCAGTATCTTGTGGATGGAGCTGGAAATCGGCTAAAACATCCCGGTAAAATTTAGAACCGGGCGGCTTAAAGCCCCGGGCTAAGTGATCTACGAAAACAACAACCTCTCCTTCTCGAGGTGTGGGAGGGCATTCTTTGCCAGGAGCCCTCCAATGGATGGTATCTTTGCTGCCTAAAGTGCCAATTAGGACTAAATCGTCTAGTTGAGCCTCTGTGACGCGAGAAGGAACCCAATTGCACTCATACACTTGCTTGGCCATGATGGAATCTACAAGGTAGAAGATCCCGGTTCAAAAATGCATTTGATCAAGATACATTGGTATGGGCATTGTTAAACCAGAGACAGAACTATCTGAACCAGAGTTTTATGAAGCAACAAGCATCTGGCGGTTCAATAAGGGGACTAATGGCATATACCGGTTTGGAAAAATTTTCTATAAGGTTAAACCGCCTGATCTAAGCATTGCGGATGGACAAGTACGCAGAAACAGGTTTCACAAGATTTCCTTATAGCATTGGATCTGAAGCAAGTTCAGAAAAGAAATAAATACTTAAAGGTTCAAAGGAGCAGTACCGAACCAATGAGCAAAACGTTCATATAGATCTGTGGTTTGAGATGCATAAGTGAAGGCGAAGGTCAAACAACTATCATTGCACAGAGTAAAGATTTGCGGATTCATCTAAAGATCTATCGTATGAGCAAGAGGCAGACGATGAACACTGAAGAACTGCAAAACCCTAGGTCAGATCTGCGGGGGAAAGGATAGAAGATTTATCGGAGCTGAGGAAGATGCGGAAGGTTGCCGTGATGCTCTGGTGCGCTCAGGTTGATGCAGCGGCCAAGGATGAGGCAGAGGTCGACGGCGGCGGCGGAGCTCCGAGGCTGGTGACGCGAGGAAGACGAAGAAGGCACGGAAGGAGAAAAGAAATGACCCTTCGGTCCTATTTATAAGGCGAAAGAACATGAGTCAGGCGCGACAATCAAGGGGCCACAAAACGGAGCTGTCGCCTCGATTTCCGCCGATCTATTAAACAAAGAAGCATAATGGATAGCTTCGTTATGACAGGTGACGTCACTCCGGTTTACAGCAATCAGAGAAGATGATGTCATGGCGGTTTACCAATCTATAAGAAGATGTTGAAGATGGAGCTTTTATTAAAGGATTGACATGAACCCGTTCAAATCAATCTGGGGCCTAATGTTGGGGATATTACTACTGGGCGTAAACCGGCCTATCTGGGCCGGGTTAACTTCGTCAGTAGTTAAGTATGTTAAAGCCCAAGAAGACAAAGGAGGGCTCAAGGCCCATGGTCAGTTCAAGGCCTGTAGTCGTAAACCGGCGTTAGTAGTTAACTTGTATTGTAAGTTAGGAATAAGTAGAGACCAAACCGGACACATCTATGAGCCGGTATTGGGACTCTGTAAGCTGACGGGAGTCACCCGTGTATATAAGGGGACGACCCGGCGGCGGTTCAAGGACAACAGACAACAACTCGAGACATAGGCGAAGCTTGTTTGCTCCCTAGTCATCGAAACCCCATCAATTCCATCACAACTAGACGTAGGCTTTTACCTTCATTGAAGGGGCCAAACTAGTATAAACTCTCGTGCATCCTTGTGTCCGCTTTAACCCCTTCAAGCTCACCCGTCGCGATGGCTCCACGACTAAGTCCTTTCTCTAGGACATCTGCCGTGACAAAACCACGACAGTCACCTTGTGCCTCACTTGTACATTATAGATGCGCTAGCCGCACTCTCCATACCTGGGGGCTTCTTTCACAGAAGCTTAAATTATTTACCTGGGCCTCACGCCCAACGCATGTGTTATACTTCCGCATGTACCTTTTTTCACCATTATATGCATCGATATAACTTAAGTTTTGGCCAAGGTGGGTTGCCTGGATCTTGTATTTATGCCCTACATCCCCGTTAATTCGGCTAGGGCATAAGGGGAGCACCTCTGCGATTGTTACTGCCGGGTCAGCCGAATGTGTACCTCAGACTGGGTGAAGCCGGAAGCTAACATTCTTAAGGGAATATTCGGTCGATGAACAAAAGATGATTTTTATTTATTGTCCATATCTGCCCCCAGATGCTTTTTCTGCGTTTCTTATTGCAATCCGGACATGCACTTTAGGGCATGCTTACCCAGGGAGAGGAACCCTTAACGGAATTATTCTCCCTGGAAGATGTTTCTTACTACCCATGTAATATAACATAACTAGTTGGGCACTTGTCTGATAAAGCACTAATGACCCCTATGCCTGGTCTCCACGCATACCCCGGTTTTTATATAACTGAGCGGGTATTCGGATTCACTCCAGTCTATCAGGCCCGGAGGTTGAAGCGAAAAGGCCCGCAACGACAAATGATCTACAATTCGGCTAGAAGGCATTATACATGTCACTTTAATTACATAATCATGCAGACTGACTAAACTCCTCCTCTATACCATCCAACAGGCGGTCTAGCTTACAATCCTGTTGGGAATACTTTGCGGCTAATTCTACTTTCCCATAAACTAAGCTAACGGGGATCTCTTTTCCGTCGGACCCCACAGGTCCGACCTCGGCCATGTGATTTGGGTCTGCCTTGGTATACCGAGTCTTCACCATGGCCCAGGCCTCTCTGCACCCTGTCGACAGGCCGATATCTTCCATAATCAGAGGCGCCGCCGTGTTCCCTTGAGCTTCTCCGTAATCTCTGCAACGCCCTCTGGCAGGGAGACAGATGGCCACAAAGCCTATGCAACACCTTGCATCACCTGCCGAACTTGTTCATGCAGATGTGACAGCTCAGATAGAAGATCACCCACAGACCAGGGCATTTCCTTCGCGGGACGACCCGTCAGCATACCTATAGACATAACGCTGTTAGTCGGTTTCTTCGCCAAATTCCTTTAAAAGGATTCGTTCAAGCACTTACTGAAAATGCTGCGCCGAAGCCGCTTATTCTCCTTCTCGAAGTCGGCAAGGTGGCCCCGAATGTCTTTTAGTTCCACGCTCAGCTTAATATTGGCGTCTTGGAGATTGTTTTTCTCCCGCCAAACCTCAGTCAGCAAGCTATCGCATACCATGCTAGTCCTCCGGATTCATCTGCAACATCTGTCGTTAGATCTGCAGCCGTGCCGCACATTATATGGTAGCCATCACTCTTTAAAATAAATGTTACCAGTGGGTGATTTTTCCGGTTCCTGCAATGCGGCCACAGCAGCCCGCAGTTGGATCTTGCATTCCTCTAGCTCCTGGGTTAGCCTAGTATTCTTCTCTGTAAGAACTTGCACAAATAAGATGATCCTTAGATCAGTTCTGCTAACTGTTTCAAGTCTCAGGGGCTACTGATACATATGAATCGTCAGATTCACTTACCCGTACATCCTTTACATATTGATCTGTGGCTCTGGCTAGGCCATCTTGAGCAGCACGGAGGTACGCCTCTCCGGAATTGAAGGCATCAAATGCCTCTGGTGAGAAACAAGCGTCCCGGAGTACGGCCCGGCGGTGCCTATGGTTCATGGCGCTTTCCACTTCTGAGTTAGTAGCGGATAACCTATCCGCATCCTCCGTAGAGGGATTATCCGGCGCCATCCCCATATCGGCTTCCGCCTCTATGTCCGGTCCTGGCGCCCGGCTGGTGGAAGCATGATTAGTAACATCGCCGGACATATTCTGGCGAGCGTTTTTTTTGTTAAATAAATGCGGGCGTCATTATATTTCAAGAGAGACGACAACCACGGAGCGGGGTTTGTTATACCTTTGCGCTGGTGTCTCCGTCCTGACCGCCTTCCTTTTTGGCCTGCCCAGCCTCGGTGCCTCCTGTTGGCGTGTTGCCATAGGCTCGGCAGGGCGTCCCGAATGCCTTCCCTGTAAAATGCCATGTGTATATGGTGGGTGAAGTGTCTAAAAGGGGATCCTAGTTTTGGAGTTGGGATTTTTTGCTTTTTTACGTGCGATGCAGGGAGTAGTCCGGGATAGTCGGCCGTAATGGCCACCATGGCATCATCGCAGCTTAACTGATAGAACTGTCGGTCTATCAGCTCCATGGATATAACCGAATCTTCTTCGAGTCCGGAGTCGAGGGCCCGGTCAGGGTCCTCTAGTTGTGGAGAAGGGCTGCTGACCTCCTTTATGGCCTTTCGCAGTTCCTGCCGCAAAGTGGCAAGGTAAATACTTACGACAAAGAATGCAGGAAAAATGGGAGCAGGGAGATATGACTTACCTAGCTTGGAGGATTGTACATGGAGAATCCATCCTGTGGTTTGATGCGGGTGAACTCCTCCTCCTCACCCTTGAACAGTTCAGACAGAATCTTCGCTAGAGCAGCAGCATTGTCTGGACCCTTACGCCCGCAGCGGGTGGCGTCATCCTCCCCGTTATAACACCACAAGGGGTGCCCACGATATTGAAGTGGTTGCACTCCCCGCACTATGAAAATTGACATGACTTCAATTATTGTCAATCCTGATTGAGCCAGTGCTTTGATCCGGTTCATCAGATAGAGGACTTCTCCGTTGTCTTCCGCCTGGGGGCTCCGTGGGCGCCAACTTCGGCGCTTCTTCAGAGGAGCATTGTTGAACTCAGGTAGACCCCGCCGAACAGGGTCCGGAAGGGGGACGTCCTCCATATAAAACCATTCCGAAGGCCAGTCTTCGGACGGCTTCTTCAGGGTACCGGACAGGTATCCGTTGTCGGCGATGCGCCATATTTCGGCTCCGCCCACTTGATAAAGTGATTCCCTCTATGTGCGAGGGACAAGGCAGAATAGCCTTTCCACAGCTCGAAGTGAGCCTCGCAGCCCAGGAACAACTCGCAGAGAACAACATAGCCGGCGATATGTAGAATGGAGGCAGGGGGTGAGACTGTGTAATTGGAGGCCGTAGAACTCCAGGAGCCCATGGAGGAACGGGTGAATTGGAAATCCGAGTCCCCTTAGTAAATAAGGAACAAGGCAGACACGTTCTCCCATGGAGGGACAAGGAAGGCTCTCCGCTTGCGCCCCGCCATTGTAGGTGGCGAGCCCGGCTCGAACGGGCACCATATACGCCGGAGGGAGAAATCCCTTAGTCTGCAGCTCGACTAATCGGCTGTGCGGGACTGAACACCTCTCCCAATCACCGGGCTTAGGGCTACGGGGGTGGGAGGAGGAGCTGCGAAGGTCGGCCATGCTGTAATGGATATTTTCGAAGCCTGCTCTGATGAATTCTCGCTGGGGGAGGATGATATGGATCGGATCTAAGAATCCCCATCCATTTATTTATCTGGCTAGGGGGCGAATGTAAAAACGCCCTGGCGCCTCGTATTCATTCGACACGTGGGAGATAGCCCTTATTGGGCGCAGAAGCCAAGAGGTTCAACATTTATGGAGCCGGACACTGCTTACGAACACTTGAGAGTTGGAGAAGAACCCGCCTTGCAATGCCGAAGACAACACTGCGCGCCAGACACATCATCATTGAAGCCTGGTTTGGGGGCTACTGAGGTAGTCCTGGATTAGGGGGTATCAGGACAGCCAGATTATATCCTTTGGCCGGACTGTTGGACTATGAAGATACAAGATTAAAGACTTCATCTCGTGTCCGGATGGGACTCTACTTGGCGTGAAAGGCAAGCTAGGCAATACGGATATGTATATCTCCTCCTTTGTAACCGACCTTGTGTAACCCTAGCCCCCTTCGGTGTCTATATAAACCGGAGGGTTTTAGTCTGTAGGATAACATATAATCATACCATAGGCTAGCTTCTAGGGTTTAGCCTCTCTGATCTCGTGGTAGATCTACTCTTGTACTACCCATATCATCAATATTAATCAAGCAGGACATAGGGTTTTACCTCCATCAAGAGGGCCCAAACCTGGGTAAAACATTGTGTCCCCTACCTCCTGTTACCATCCACCTTAGACGCACAGTTCGGGACCCCCTACCCGAGATCCGCCAGTTTTGACATCGATAGTGGCATTGCTTGTTTACCAGACACAGTAAATCAACACCAGTTAAAGAGTTGGTTTAAGGGCATGGGACCGTGGGGACACCAGGACACTCAGCAGCGTAAAGGAGCAACTTACTTATCATACTGGGGAAAACAACAGGAGTGCCATTGTACTATGTGAGGGCAGCAAATCTAATCCTGGAGACCTTTTACTATGTGAGGGCAGCAAATCTAATCCTGGAGACCTTTTACTATGTGAGGGCAGCAAATCTAATCCTGGAGACCTTTTACTATGTGAGGGCAGCAAATCTAATCCTGAGACCTTTTACTATGTGAGGGCAGAAAATCTAATCATGGAGACCTTTTACTATGTGATGGCAGCAAATCTAATCCTGGACATACTCTGTTGACTTGTCCACCAGCCGCCACTTGCTATCCTTTTTTCAACCAATAATAGATTTGTTCCTTATCCAGTTTGTACTGCGCTTTCCCATTATTTCCCTTTTCAACCAAGAGACCGGTTGGGTATCCGGTCTTTACTACTTTCACCATATTATTTCCTCTTTGAATCAAGTCCTAGATTCATGCTACAACTTTCCCCCTTTCTTCGTTGTTTGAACAAAGCCCTAGATTCGAATGCATGAAGTAGCTTTACCTCTAATAATACTAAAAATTTAGGTGGCTTTGGAAGAGCTGATGGGAGTAGAAAAACATGCACATGCAGACACGTGGGGAGCTGGGGCAGTAGAGCAAGGTGCTTTCGAAGAACTTATACGTGAGGGTCGTCGGGATGTCGGCGGCGGCAGGTAGGATCTACGGACAATATGGCAAGGAGGAAGAAGGCTCGGAGGACCTCCCGAGCCGGCCATGTGTCGGAGAGAACGGCACTAGCAAAGGATCGGGCCCCTCCGGCAGCTGTGGGTTTCCTCCCTCGGCGGTGATGACCACGTGAACGATGCACCTTTTAGTCCTCTACACACACCAGCTGAAGGGATCTGACCGGATCTGTGACCAGCAGTGAGCAGAGAGAAAATATCGCTACCGATGTCTTGTTTATATCTAGAGAGGATGAGAGAATGAAGAGAGCAACCCTAGTAAAGCAAGCGCTCAAGCCTCTGCGTCCATATATAGTGGAGTGATTATCTTTTTTCTCTCCACAACAAGCGTTTCAATTTGTGTACGTGGCATTAAAGAAAAGAAACTCTCTATTTAAGGTGACTACTGTACGGCTCCTACTTACTACTAGTAGTACTACAGTATTGTTCACTTGTGCTCCCCGCCCCTCCATTCATTGAACAACCCCACGGGTGAATAAACATACTGTAAGTACTGTATTTATATAGAACGAACAAGCTCAAACTGTTTTCGTGTAGTTAAAAGTTGAGGGCGGGGCTTTTCCTGGGCAGTACGCGCGATAGTTTTCGGGTAGGGCTAGAAGACTATTTTAATTATTTTTTTAAACTTCGAGACGGCCACATAGCATGGAGCCGACCCCAACGATTTTAAGCTTACAAGCACGGTACACGCTGTCATAGACTACTATACACATGAAACTGCCACACGAGCATCCGGGCTGCGCTTGGCTCTTCGCCTCTTCGGGAAGTTGAACAATGATGGAATACTACTGCACTGGAGGAGTACTACAGTACGCTTCTGGTCATCTGACACCGATTGAACTGCTGCATGTCCACCGCGTGCGGGAGGGAGAGCGTGTAGCGAAAGCTTCTCCTAGTCTTGCCAGCCACCACGCTCATGGGCGAGGGAGGGACGCTCCTGCCTTTGCGTGTATGACAGGTGGGCCCTACAAGTGTGTGGCCAACCTGTCATACAGCCAAAGGCATGTGCAGTTAAGTCCGCGAGGGAGAGGATAATCAAACTTCTCGTTGATGTACGAGTTGACGCAACACATCAAAGCATTGCACTCGATATATTTCAATAATTTGCGTGTGTGACTCCCAGATGCAGAGGCCGGGGGTCATCATCCTCCTTTTTGAGAAAAAATAGACGCGTGTGTGAGAGGACGAGTGCGTGCGTGCACCTCTTCTCTTCCTGTATAACGTACTACTAAACTCAGAGTACAAGTTTTTGTGGGTGGCACGATGGTGCGTGCGAGAAGTCCCGAGAGATAGGTTTAATGCATTAATTGCAATGCATGCATGCATAAAGTACATGCATTGGTCAATTTTCTCTTAATACTTGCATGCAATGATTTAATGCACCTTGGAATCTGAACATGTGTTGGGGACAACCAAATTGAGCCTTATAAAATGGAAAAACTAAAATTTTGAGATAATCCCTATAAAGCCGGAAAGGAGGGAGTAGAAAAAGAAGTACTCCATCCGGGAATAGTGCCGCATTTCGAAACTAGAACCGTTAATAAATATTGAGCTTGCGTCTTGTCACATTCCAAATTACTCCACGCTATATTGAATTGCAAACCTGTTCACACCGATCACAACCTAAACGGTTTCCCACTTAGGAGCGTATTAGTACTCGGTTATAAATACTAGTATGCCAAGATGACTGCACATTCCTCCTCAACTCCTCATCCACAAAAACAAACAAGTCATTCAGCATCCTTCCCTTGCATCTGCCATGGCCAGCGTGAGTTCTGGGTCGAGAGATTGCCACCAGGGAGAGGCGAGCATGGAAGCGGAAGCACGAGAGATGTCCCACCTCGCTGCGAGAGCAGCCGACATGTCCCGCCGCGCGGAAGTAGCACCACAAAGGTCCCGCCGTGCCGCTGAAGCAGCACGGAGGTCCCGCGCACCGTCGATGCAGCAGACTGGTCCGGCCGCGCCACGGAAGCAGCAGAGATGTCCTGCCGCGCCACGAATGCAGTAGAGATGTCCCGCCGCGCCGCGGCGGCCTAGGAAAATTTCTCGCGGGCACGCGACGACTGTTACAGGCGCATGCATGCGATCATCCATGGCCAGACGGATCAGATCTCCCGCTCGGCGAGGTTGCAGGACGACATGATAGCCTCGTTTGAATAGGCTACCGGCATCATGCGGCAACTAAGGGAGGGCAATGAGAGGCTCCGGGCCGAGCGCAACCTGCTGAGGAAGAAGATCGTCCGAAGTGCAGACCTGCAGGAGGAGACTAGTGCCTTGTTGAAGAAACTTATGGACGAGAATGACATGCTCCGCAACGAGCGCCAAAGGATGGTGGAGGAATCCGTGGATGTTCTCAGGCAGCGCCTTGAGGACACGAAAGAGCTCATCGTCGCTCGCCGCGGAGACTAGTTTCCTGGTTTCTTTTGATGTAATAATCGGTTTAGGATGTGGATTGTGTCGCCGGTTGTGAAATGTTGGGTTCTAGCATGGATGTTTGGCCTTTGTTGGCCTCTTGGGATGTTGCGATTTCAATCTGGTAGCTTTTAGTCCTTCGTGTTAGGCTAGAGTTGTGTTGAACTTCTTGTGAATTGTGGTGGTTTTCAGTAATGAAAATCGGAAGGGGCAAGCCCTTCTTTGATCAAAAAAATTAATCGTCCTTATATATTCATCAGTCTTGCTATAAGTCACAATAGATGCTATATAGGTCCATCGGATCTTACATCAAGATCCGTGCTTTCAGATTTTCTTTTTTCTCTCTTAAATCTCAGTCGAGTGAGACATAGCCACGCCATTAAATAGAGGCTCGTGCGCCATTAATGGAGACCTTGGGAGAGAGGTGGACGGCAGATGGAGGTCAAAGGGCTCTCCTCCCGATAAGCACGCGCGGGGGTCTGATCGCACGCCTCTCATACTCAAATATCTACCCTGCACGTCGCCTCCTAGCTAATAAAAAAGGGGACGCGTGGCGGCACGTAAATGGTACTAGTAAGTAGAACGCCCACGGTTTCAATAATACGTGTGTTTCTGATTGTAATGTGACATCACTTCTTCCAAAATGACTTTGTTGATTGTTAATGTGTGCGCCTTCGCAAATCGGACTACAAATTTACCACAGCATGTTGGTGCCATGTCATGGCACCATGTAACATCCCAAATTTTCAATTTGGAATGTTATACACTAGATCATCATTGCATATCATAATTTTTGCATTTTGGTTGATCCTAGAAATTTTCGCAACTCAAGGACCCTCGGAGAGAGTTGGGGATTTCATTATTTTCATGTTTGAGTTGTCTCAAATTGTGAGAATAGGATCATTTGATTTTATTTATTTTATCTTCAATTATTTCTTATATAAAAAATATGAGAGAGGGAATAAAATGACTTTCCCAAAATAAAGAAATATTGAGGATTTAATAATAAAATCAAATAAGATTTTTATTTGGTTTTATTTGCTATTTTATTTGAATTTAGGAAAAATGTGCGTTTTTCAAAATTGTATTTAGGCACCAAATAAATGTTCATCCTGTGCGGCTTGATTTTAGAAGTCGGAGAAATTTATTTCGGGATTTTTGGAGTCCGTTTAGTATTTCTTTCGTTAGTTTTTCTGCACGGAATTATTTAAAAAAAATCCGAACCGACTCCGGGTCGTACCCGAGCGGGACTCCGCCCGGGGGGGGGGGCTTTTCAAGACGACCCAGCCCGCCCGCCGAAACCCTAGCGCCCGCGCCGCCGCCGCCGCCCGGCGCCGCGCCGCCTCGCCGCCGCCTCGCCGCCGCCCCGCCGCCACCCCGCTGCCCGAGTAGCCGCCATCGCCGGCGGTTTTCCTCAAAAAACCGCCCGGTTTTTTTAGATCCGTTTTTTTATTAGAACGGTTTTTTCGGTTTAATTATTTAGCGAGCGTTCGCTCGTTCGTTCGTTTTAACAAACGTGTTCGTCGGTTAGATCCAGATAACGAACGTTCGTTCGTTAATCTGTTCGTCGTTTTTCTTTTTCTTAGATTTTCCACGATTATTTCTGATCGCGATTTCTGATCTAATTTTCGTTTTAGTATAACTTTTCGCTCGTTTATCGGAATCAGTCGATTCAAGCGCCTGGAGTTTCGTATCGAAACCTTCTTTCCGTTTTACCAACTTAAACAAGTTTTTGCTTCTGTAAAAAAAATTGCCTTAGATCCAGAATAGTAAACGAAGCCTGTTTCTTTTGTTAATTGTCTTTCGTTGCTTCATTTGTTTTGATTCTTTTTGCCAACCGAAGTTCTTAAGTTGAACCTTCTGGTTAGATCTCTTATTCGAGTTTTACCTGTGCATTAGATGAGTACTTATTGTATGCTTGTTTGTTTGCGATAGAGTACCCGGAGTGTGCCGCTTGTTACTTCGAATCGCTAGGTTTCCCGGATCATCAGCAAGGCAAGTAACACTTTGATCATACCTGCTACTACCCAGTTTTATTGCATTAGATCAATCCTTACACATTGCATGATTAGGATCTAATTAAATTGTGGGTTTGGGAAGTAGTTGAGGTAGTACCTATTACCTGTTTAATTATCCAACCTTTGGGAGTTACTTCTACGTTGCTTATTATGCCATGCTATGCTAGTAGACGTGGATTGGGTGAGTGTATCCATGACAGATGTGAGATTGTTAATTAATGGTTTATTTAAGGTGGCAACTTAAACACACATCTGGGTGGATTGAGGTACCTGGGTATTCCAGGATTGCCTGTTTTTTATGGACCGCCACCCAGGCTCAAAGGGATCATGAGATTATTCATGCTAGAAACTTCCGTGTGCTGCCACAAGCTATTATGGGCTCTAGCATAGTTGACTAAGTCATTGCATGGAACCCAGAAATTTAGCGAGGACACACATGTGATTTTTCAACCAACTTTGGTGTCTGGAACATGTGCTTGTATTTCAAATTTGAATTATGCACACAAAGGTGACACGTTCCCTCCCAGAACCACGAGCCTTCTTGAGAGAAGCTCCGATTTGCAAGAAGCTTATACCAAAATTTGTTCCTATTCGGCCAATTTTTTTACCACGGCATGGTACTACCATGACATGACACCATGCCAAGTTTCATGATTTTAAAACCAAGTTTCTCAATGTTATCGACCAAGCCACGATGCCCAGATGTTTGAATTTTATTCTCATTTTTTGCATGGGACCTACTCCCTCCTTCCATCTATATAGGGCCTAATGTGTTTTTCAAGACAGCCTTTGACTATTGACAAGATTAATGGCACACGAGATGTATTCTATGCAAATTATATTATTGGAAGCTCCTTTGACATACAAAATTGAAGGTATGCTTTGTGTAAGTTGCATGTCATATATTATTGCTCTAACGTTTGGTCAAAATTAGCCTCGAAAAACGCATTAGGACCTATATGCATGAGAGGAGTCGACTTCGAGAGAACGTGTTTGTTTGAGAGACATCGAGGAAGACTACTATATATCGATGGTGCATGTAGGCGGGAATTAAACTAAGGGATGGTCTTATTGGTTTCGGGGATATAGGGGAAGAGTGAGAGGCGGGGGGGGGGGTAGCTAGAAGGAGATTGTTAAGTGTGAGTGTGTGTTTTACCCATCTAGGCGGAAGTTATGTGCACAAAAGAGGAGAACGATTCGATGTGGCGTTAGGATTGAGGGTAATTAACTACATATGGAGACATAGAGACCTTGAACGTGCATGTATGAGAGGTATACATGTATATGTGGGATGTGTGTGTGTGCGCGCGTGCATGATCGAGATAAAAGAAAGAAGACATAAGTCATAAGGTCAACAACATGGGAGAGACAGATCGATATGACAATATGCATGCATGTGAGAATGCATGGAAGAAGTCCCGACAATTGAGCATGTGTTTTTGTCTTTAAGAGATAGTGGCGTGGGCTGGAGCATGCATCTATGGCGAGTAGAGGGAGTGAGGCGCAACGATTGTGCAAAAGAGACCAACCTATAAATGCATATGTATGGAGAGGCATATATAGTGTGGGTGATAGGAAGCAAGACTCCGTGCGAGAAAGAAATGTTGACGGAGAAACTACATATAGATACAGCGATGGAGATGCTAGCTAGAGGGACATCCGCTAGTTTGGGTGTTGGAGATGACCGTCAGGTGGTTCAAAGGGTGAAGTTATATATGTGTGTGAGAGGGCACTTGACTGCATGTAGAGAGAAACATATGTAGTGTGCGTGATAGGAATCAAGAGTGAGGGCGAGAAAGAAGGTTGATGGAGAAACAGATAAACAGAAAGATAAAGATGCTAGCTAGTGTGCATTAGAGATAGGGGTCGAGTGGATCAGAAGGCTGGGTTATGTGTGTGGGTGTGAGAGAGATAGAGAGAGGGTGCGTGTGAGTCACATACAAACATATATCAAAGAGAAATGAGATCCATAGAGACGAAGTTTTGTGTCTGCGAGAGAGAAAGATATTTCACAACGAGAGTGATAGCTAGAGAGACATACGAGGGAACGCAAGATATCTCTAGGGAGAGAGGGTGTGTGTGAGCGACATACAAGAGAACAATGGAGAAATATGAGACCCTGGGAGACAGAGTTTGTGTTTGTGTGTGAGAAACAGATATTGATGAGGAAGAGTCGTAGGTTCTCATATCTAAGGAGCGAAAGACATCTCTGTATGAGGGGTGTGCGAGTGGCACACATGGGAATAGTAGAGAGAAATGAGACCCCGAGAGACAAAGTTTTGTGTTTGTGTGAGAGAAAGAGATTCCACATGGAGAATCATACTTAGAGATACATAGCAGGGATCGAGATATACTTAGAGAGAGATAGAGTGATGAAGGTCGAGGGAGAGAGTACCGTCAGTGTGTTACGAAGATAAAAGATCATTGTCGACATACAGGTAGCACGAGAGATACCTGAGAGACGATAAACGCGTATAGGTCCAGAGAGATAGTCCTATATAAGCATGAGTGATAGCTATATGAGACGAATATCTGGATTAAAGGGGATTCAAATATTTAAACTGGAGATCACGACATCGGTAATATCATAACGCAAATTGGTGTATCAAACATGCATATTCATTTGAATTTGGGCACACGTGTAATGTTATATAGTTTATCAATATTGGTGATCCATAGATTCTTCAATTACAAACAATGCATGGTTTATATGCAATTAATGTCTAAACGGGATTACACTATATGTTGCGTGTGTGAAACACATTATACATGTTTGAGAAGTAAAAAAACCCGCATGAAACAAACATTAATTGGAGATAGCTAGCGAGGAATGCATACATTGGATTTCAACATAAAGTGGTTTCAAATATTTGAAAATCCAAATTGATGGATACAACCTTATGAATCTAAGATCATGCCATTTGTAAACCATATTTATGTATAAATGGTGTTGTGCTTTTGAAAGTATATATAAAAAATGATGTATATAGAATGCAGTTCCAATTGAAAATGGATCCCGCCTAAAAAAATAGAATACAAACGGGATTCGAATTGAGTTGGCGCGGTAAACGTGCACTCTGCAAAATTTGAACGAAGCGAGGAAAGTTGCAGTAACCGCCCGGAACCAAAATCTGCGAGATGGAAATCACTGCCGCCTATCCCTGCCACGCAAAGCCTATATGCTGGATTTCTATAGGTCTCGATAGGGGTAGGTTTGTAATTTCACCCAAACGTGACGTAACCGCCTCTCACCCGGATTCATACACGGTGGGTGCCAAAACACAATGTGTCCTCGACCGAAATCGACTCCCTCCCTGATTCATATTCATACACGGTGGGCGCCAAAAACAAACTCTCATCGGCAAATATTCGGTGTATGCGAGATTACCGTCCTATCCCCGACCGACTAGTGTTGTTGTGACGTAGTAGAAATTTGAAACGGGGGCTAAGTTTGTAAATTTCCTCGCACTTGAAACAAGTGCGCCCTGAATACATGGTTCCCCCCTTCCTCTCTACCTCCCTTTTCCCCATTCGTACTCCGTGGGCGCCAAAACACCCTCTCCACCCCACCCTCCTCCGTCCTCCTCCACCATGCCGGAGCTGATACCCCGATGCCGCCGTCCATTACAAGAGATCAACCTCTCTCATCCATGGCTTCGGACCGGATCCTTGCATCCCGTCCTTTCGCTTCATCCCAGCCGTCGTCCACCTTGTCAGCGCCGCTCCTATGACCGTCTCATCCACCGTGCCCCGCCGCCACCGTCTACCCTCCTAGATCTGCTTCCACACCGCCGACAGCTATCGCTACCGTAGCACAGTCAAATTCTCAGTAGATGCCTACACGGGGCCGCACCAGAGGCGGTACTCTTTCGTATCTTCTCAACTTATTTATCGCAGCAATAAAATAGATCGCCACTGCTTTACTCTGATTTCTTGTCTTGGTTGCGAAGTTGCCTTTGTCCGGTTTGCACCTTCAGATCCGCCATGGCACGCTCAACACCATACTCGCAATGCTTATGGTTTTCCCCTTTTATATTCCACACTAGTTAAATCACGGTAGATTAAATTTCAAAATTGGGTCAGTCGATTTTTCAGAGCTCGCCGGAGTTCGCCGGTGCGATCGAAGGGGCTCGGGTGGTTGTGGGGCCTCTCCGAACGAAGAAAACTTGACGCGGGTGGGGGTTGGGGTGGGGGTGGGGGTGGGGGTGGCGGAGGAACACAGGCGGTGGGGGCCGGTGGTCCGGCCGGCGGCCCGTGTGGTGTTCTGTATGGGAAGAATCAGAGACGAGGAAGAAGAAGGGTTAGGAGACGTAGGATCTTCATCCAACCGCCTGAAATGGTCGAGAGATAGCTAGGAGTTGCATTCTTAATGCGCTCTAGTTCATCATGTGTGGGCACTGCGCAACCAACATTTTGTTGTCCAAAATCTACTTGCTCTTCTTTACCATGTTCCTCTTTCATTCTTCTTTAATATGTACTCTCTCCGTTCCTAAATACAAGTCTTTGTATAGATTCCACCATGGACTACATATGGAGAAAAATGAGTGAATCTACACTCTAAAATGTACCTGGATACATCTGTATGTGATCCATAGTGGAAATCTCTACCAAGACTTATATTTTGGAACGGAGGGAGTATGATAGTAGTACAGTATGTTCCTTGTACTGAAGATGAGCAGGGACATTTGCAGTGTAGAGGTCTATACGGTCGGTTGTGATGGACACTTTGAGCCTCTTTGATTCGTAGGATCTTGTAAACATAGGAATAGGATTTGTAGTGGCCTGCCCACTTGAATCCTATAAGAATAGCAAGGAAATGCGGGGAGCTGTGTCGCCTTTGAGAGTTACATTGATATTAACAGTACCGCACCTTCACTTGAAGAGAGCTGGTATCCGAAGCCTTTCTAGCCATACCGGCAATACTAGCACATATATTCCAGCAAGTTCCACTTTGCTGATTTTACTCTGATGCTTAAGGCTTTCCCGCTATATCTACACTATGATATTTGTAGCTGCTTTGTGTCGCACTAGCAGCAGTCCACTCTTGAAGCTAAACACTGCAATGACTTACAAAATTGGCACCAAGGCATTGAGTGCCATTCTGGATGCAATGAAACTCATACGCTCCCCACCTGTTGATTCTTGTTCAGAATATCATCCTAATGACTATTCTAACCTCGAGGAGTCAAAGGCAGATGGCCTGTCCTGTTCACCCATCAAGGTGCCTGTTCTAATTTGGCAATGTTTTATTGATTGCGGGTATCTTGCATATGTTGTCTTGCATTTCTTCTACTTTGTTGCACCGCCATCTGCTTAGTTTACTCATCATATATGTCGAGATGCCATTCCCATCCATTATCAATACATATTCCATCTGTCATCATACCATGTTTTTCCACTCAAATGATGTTCTTGTGCATCATACATCAAAAAGGAAGAGGGTGATTGCCGAACCTGAAGGAGCACCAGCAAAGTCCTTGAAAATCATGGTGGTGCCGAAGAAATCAGACAGCACCCCACTTATATTGGCTGTACAACGAGTGACACAAAACGTAGGACCGACTCCAGCAGACTGTACCCATACTTCACTGGCCACACCACTAGCCCCACCACACAGGACCTGCACTCCAGCAAAAGTTATACCGATTTCATTTTCCATAGCACTAGTTGTGCCATAGAAAAATCTCACTCCGACAAAAAGTACAGCAAGTCCACTGGCCGAAGACCTATCCCAACTGTAGAGACGGCCAATTCCTGCAGATTGGAACCCCATTCCATTTATTCCCAGTTTCAAAGACAATGCTTTCAATGTTGTTAGGGACTACATGCATATATTCCCATCATGGGAAGATTATTGTGAAGACAAACATCATTTTCACATCTTCCAACTTACGTGTAAGTGCTATTATGCATGGCTATTATTTTCCTGTTTTCTGCTAATTGAACACATGAATGATTTACATTACATTGTTGTAACTAGGCGAGGGTCAATATGGATAGTCATGACGAGGAAAGCTTGCTTATGCTTTTCAAGGAAGCATTGCAGCAGTATCGGTGTTACCTGAGGAAATCACACTTTGATGGCAAGTCTATAAACGGATTTCCGGTGAAGTCCCCTGTGCTAAATTTAGAAGACATTGAATGGAAAAACCTTTTTATGCACTGGTCTCGTTCCCAGGATGAGGTACTGCCTATGAAATCACATGACAATTTGAACTTCTACTTTTCCGCATGTGCCTTACGGATCTTTTTTGCAGGAAATCTGCTCGAAGAAGAATTCTGGTTTGACAAGAACGATAGGATATCGCAAATATGCTGCCCGCTGCTTTGCTCTTGTTAGTACCTGTTGTCCTGTATCACTGTACTTGCATGCATACCTGGTTCATTATGTGACAGCAGTATGCATGATAGCTTGCTTATCAATTGTTCGCTCCAAATTATCTGATCTGTATGAATGGTTACATTAGTGTAGAATATATCCAATGCCAATGTTTTTTAGCTCTGCATTGTTCTTGTAAGTACATGCTGTCCTTTATCAGTGTACTTATAATGATAGGTAGTTGTTCATGTACCATCACTCTGCAGCTTATTTTCCTTTGCCCTCCATTTTCTACACATCAGATCTATATTTACTCTTACCATAAGGTTGGTACTGAAGAAGTTTAGCTGTGCATTGCTCTCGGCTGTACCTTTTGCCTGTATCGATGCACTTACATTTATAGCTACTTGGTTATGTAGCATCACTCTTCATCTTATCTTAAATATTCTCCATTTTTCGTATATTATCACATCTATATTTACTCTTAACAAAATGTAGAATAAAGGCAATGCTTTTGAAGAAGATTCTGTGGTAAGCTTCTTGAAATCCCACCCCCCCCCATCAGCATGGACAAGGCCTTTATAGAGCCTGTCTTCACCAATAATGTAAGTTTGTCCATCTCAAGCCTTCAAACTTTGCTATATATATTTGGTTAGGCATGACTGCAACAGCTGTTTATTTTTGGTGTTCGCATCAAATTGCTTGTTTAAAGTTTATTATGTAGTTCATAAACAAAAGTTTGTCCTTTCTCAATTTAAGTTTTCAGTTGTAAAACCAACTTCCTTCTTCATACCATGTAAACTAAACTATACAGAGCAAGTGATCTTCTTTTGCACTGCATGTATGCTTCTGTTCTTCATCCGTAATCCAGTGGTGTGGTGAACCTACCCACCACAGCACAATGTCATATTCTGCAATGTCTTAACTATGAACAATGTCATATCATTCTACTATTATTTAAACTGTCTCTTTATTTGCCAATCTGAAATGGTATAAATTGACAGCACACTAACCATTGATACTTATGAGTTCTTGATCTGTAATCCAGTGGTGTCGTGAAGCTGCCAACTCCTTCACAATGTCATTTCCTGCCATGTCTTGACCTGAACAATACCATATTGTGTTAATGCAAATTTAAACTGTGTCACTTTATTCGTTAGTAAGAAATGTGATGAATTGTCAGCACTGATACTTTTATATGCAAAACCTGTCATCTGTCTGCTTGTTTATCTTTCAGAGTGAGGAAGATATAAGTGTTGAACAAGCGCAGTCTCATCATCTTGCTCAGCTGCTTGCGCTGCAGCTCCCTAGCAGGGCTAACCTTTCTTGAACTCTATTAAAGTGCTGTCGGTTTTGTATATTATTTTGTCGGCATGTTTATTTGCACTGGTGGCGATCTTTGATGCCCAATGTATGTAATGTGATGTCTGCTTGTGCTTTATTATCGTAGTGGCGAACTTTGATGCCCAGTGGATGTAATATGCCGTAATTTCTTTGTTGTATAGTATAGATTTTTTTCTTATTCATGATGCTGCAGTTATTTTACTATATATATATCATGTCTTCGCAGTAAACCGGCCAAACCATAAAATTACGGTACATAATCAGGCCATCATGCAATCACGATGTAGGTTGGGCCTGAAACGTGCCGATCAGCTCACGCGCCGGCAGCAGCCTGAAATGAACCCCGACCCATGATTGTGCGAATCAAATCACGGGCTTTTAACAGGCCAAAAAATTGTCTCGGTCCTTGTTTGGCCCAATCAGATATCGGCTCCGAGCAGGCCGGATGCAAACCGGGCCGTAGTTAGGCCCAACTATATGATGGGATTTTAAGTGGCTGAAATTAATATAGGGCCGAAATGTTAAACGGGCCCTTAATAGGCCAAAACTAATATCAGGCCGAATTACTAAGTGTGCCTTTAGCAAGTGGGCCCAAAAGCATAGTGTCCAGTTGACGGGCCAAATCCGATATGGGCCATAATTAAGCCCAAAACCTCTTAAAGGGCCGGACCTGATCTGGGCCGTAATTTGGCCCAGAACGTGGTAGGCTTTTAACGGGCCGGATCTCATATGGGCCACTATTAGGCCCAGAGCGTGGCAGGCCATTAATAGACCGTATCAAATATGGGCCGACATTTGGCCCAAAACATGGCAGCCAGTTAACGGGCCGGCCTACTAGGGTCCTCAAAATCTTGTGGGCCTACAGCTGGGCCGGCCCATTAATGTCGGCGAAATCTCGTGGGCCTTTAGATGGGCCGGCCCATTATGATCCACAAGAATTTTGTGGGCCTTTACCTGGGCCAGCCTATTATGGCATATGAAAATATTGTTGGCCTTTACCTGGGCCGGCCCATTATGGCCCGCGAAATCTTGTGGGCCTTTAGCTGGGCCAGCCCATTATGGTCCGCAAAATCTCGTGGGCCTTTAGCTGGGCCGGCCCATTATGGTCTGCAAAATCTTGTGGGCCTTTAGGTGGGCCGGCCCGTTTAAACTTGTTGGGACGTGCCATGTGTCGACATATCATAGGCGCATTCTGTCCAGTGAGTGGATGACATCTGTCCCGATGATGAGCCGACACGTGTTTCCTCTAGCCAATGATGATTTTACACGTGGAAAATCCCCATTGGTCAGGGCTGTTAACGGGTTATCGGATCCAAAACCCGACCCGATAGCTTAACAGTGTTCCGTTACGGTGGATGCCACGTGTCGGTCACCCTTGACGAAAGCACTTCTGTGACGCGCGATTTATCGTCATGGAAGTGGACACTTCCGTGATGATAATTTTGGTAATGTCATGGAACACTTCTACGACAGCACAGGTATGACTATCTTGATTCTGTCATAAATTTGTCATGGATGTACATGCATGACAAAAAAGCGACCTATTGTGACAAACACATATCATCATGGAAGTGTATTTTTTTTGTAGTGCTCTACAAATCTCTGCTTCCCTCTGCGAAGGGCCTATCTATTTACTTTTATGGATTTTTTATTTTTCATTTGACTCTCCATCTTCTCTTACAAAGGACCAACTAGGGATCACTACTATGATCCTATATACTTGTGCATTGGATGTAGCTAATATTCGAGTGTGTTTCATGAATGGATCAATGATTGAGCATGATGGGCTAGGGATAACTTTCTTTAGTATTGATATTTTGAAAGACATGGTTGCTTGTTGATATGCTTGAGTATTGAAGTCTTCATGTCAATTATAAACTATTTCTTTGAACCATCTAAAAGTCCAAATGTCCATGCTACAAAAGAAAAGAATATGTGATGAACATGTTAGGCAGCATTCCACATAAAAAATTCTATTTTTATCATTTACCTACTCGAGGACGAGCAGGAATTAAGCTTGGATCCCTGTCCACAACAATTTTTACTTCTGGTTCCGGCGAAGGAATAATCATTAAGTCCTCCTCTTTCCGGACAAGACATACAAAGAGACCCACCAACTGTCGGGTTTTTTTCTCTCCTATTTTTTTCTGTCATATTTTTTTCTCCTATTTTTATATTTTTATTTTAAAAATAGGAAGGGCGAGATAGAATTCAAGCACTCCAATGTATATATAATTTTTTATTGTTCCATGCTGTTATATTATCATTCTTGGATGTTTTACATTCATTTTATAGCAACTTTATATCATTTTTTGGGACTAACCTATTGACATAGTGCCCAGTGCTAGTTGTTGTTTTTTGCTAGTTTTTTACTTCGCAGAATATCATTACCAAATGAAGTCCAAATGCCATGAAACTTTTTGGAGATATTTTTCCCAGAAGACAACTTGGGAGCCAAGTAATTGCCAGACAAGAGGCCTGTGGGGCCCACAACCCACCAGGGTGCGCCAGAGGTCCCTGACGCGCACAGGTGAGTGGAGGGGCCCACGGGAGTCCTTTCCACCGCCCCTCAGCAAGTCCTAGACATGGGAAGCCCGGCCCGGCTTGGCCCGGCCCAAAAAAGTCTGACCTGGCCCGGCCCAAAAAAGCCTGACCTGGCCCGGCCCGACGCTGCTCCCGGGCTAGGCTCGGGCCTAGATTTTGAGCCCGAAGGTTGGGCCGGGTCGGGCCCGGGCCCGTCGTTTTTGCAATTTCCTTAAGAGGCCCGGCCCGAGGCCCAAGGCCCGTCGGGCTTTTATGTGTTCAGGCCAGGCTCGGGCCTAAAAACCACGCCCAATGGCCGGGTCAGGCTCGGGCCTGGGTTTTTTACTCGGGCTTGGCTAGGCCCGGCCTGAAGCCCGGCCCGGCCTGATTTTTGGCCAGGTATACTCTCAGCTCTATAAATACCCAAATATTCCAAAAACCCTAGGGGAGTCGATGAAACACAATTCCATCTGCCGCAAGTTCCAGAACCACGAGATCCAATCTAGAGCCCTTTTCCGGCACCTTGCTGGTGGGGAACATGATCACAGAGGGGATTCATCATACTCATTGGTGCCGCTTCGATGATGCGTGAGTATTTTACCACAGACATACAGGTCCGTAGGTCTGTATCTAGATGGCTTCTTCTCCCTTTTTGATTCTCAATACAATGTTCTGCTCGATGTTCTTGGAGATCTATTTGATGTAATGACTTTTTGCGGTGTGTTTGTTGGGAACCAGTGAATTGCGAGTTTATGATCAGTTCTATCAATCAATATTATTTGAGTCTTCTTTGATCTCTTATATGCATAATTATTATAGCCTCGTATTTCTTCTCTGAAACTTTGGTTTAGTTAGGCCAACTAGATTGATTTTTCTTGCAATGGGAAGAGGTGCTTTGTGATGGCTTCGATCTTGTGGTGCTCAATCTTAGTGGCAGAAGGAGACATGACACGCATGTATCATTGCTATTAAGGATAAAAATATGGGGCCTAATTCCTACATGAATAGATCTTGTCTACATCATGTCATCGTTCTTATTGCACTACTCCGTTTCTCCATGAACTTAATACACTAGATACATGCTGGATAGCGGTCGATGTGTGGAGTAATAGTAGTAGAAGCAGGCAGGAGTCGGTCTACTAATCTTGGATGTGATGCATATATAGATGATCATTGCCTTGAATATCGTCATAATTATTTGCTCTTCTATCAATTTCCCAACAGTAATTTGTTTACCCATCGTATGCTATTTTCTCGAGAGAAGCCACTAGTGAAATCTAAGGCCCCGGGGTCTATTTTCTATCATATTGTTTACATATCTATTATTCCAAAAACCCAAAAAATACCTTGCTGCACTTTTTCTTTATTTATTTTATTTTGTGTTATTATCAGATCTACTTATCCAATCTCATACAATTTAGTCTATCTCAATACCGAGGAGGGATTGACAACCCCTCTTACGCGTTGGGATGCAAGTATTTGTTTTTTGTGCAGGTACCATTTACATAGTGTTGCTTGGTTCTCCTACTGGATTGATAACCTTGGTTTCATAACTGAGGGACATACTTACCGTTGTTGTGCTGCATCATCCTCTCCTCTTCGGGGAAATACTAACTCAGATACAAGCAATCAGTCATCACAATGAGTAGCATAAGCAGCAACTTCTTCTGGTGTTGCATCCTTTCTAGGAGCATCACCTAGGGGCTGATCCAACACGTACTCCTTAGCACTCCTGAGAACAAATCTCAGGTTCCAGATCCAATCGCATAATTTCTGTAAGTGCATCTAGTGCCACCCCTAGTTGGTTTTGGAGTATTGACGACAAACCTGGTTGAGGGACTAATGTGTTTGTGAGAATTGCAGGATAACACAGGTAGTAGTCCCTCATTGATTCGGTTTACCTACCAGAGATGACCCCTAAAAATGTATGAAGGCATTGACGACAAAGGTGGTATGTGAAGATATTCACATTGAAGACTATGACAAGAGAAGACATCGCGTGAAGACTATGGAGCGCGAAGACTTAGTTGTTTTGTTGTTTCCTTTTCTTCTTTGTTGAGTCATAGGAACCACCGTACTGTTAAGTGGGGTCCCAGTGAACAAAGTCAGAGTGACTGAAGTGATGCTTAACCAAAGTCCTATGTCTTCGAGCGAACACAATGAGAGCAAAACTTATCCAGAGCTGGATAAGTCAGCTTTACTTGTAGCCCAAGTAAAGTTGCCGCGTGTGTTTGAAATCTGACCGTTGGAACACATGTCAGTTCCTTAGTGACCCAGGGTCATTTCGGACAAATCAGGTCGGGTTTCCTAGTGGCTATAAATAGCCCACCCCCTACACCATAAATTGGTGGCTGCTTAGAGTTAGTGCACGGCTTTTGTCGTTTGACAGCAAACCCACCTCCGAAGCCTTTGAGAGAGAAATCCTTGCGAGGACAAAGCCCTAAACACCCAGAGCCAAAGAGTGTTAGGCATCACTGAAGTCTTCCTGTCTGTGTGATCTAAAGACTTGTTACACTTGAGGACTGTGAATCCTCCAGCCGGTTAGGCGTCGCGTTCTGAGCATCCAAGAGTCATTGTGGATCGCCGGTGAACGAAGTCTGTGAAGGTTTGGAAGTCTACCTTGAAGACTTACCTGAGTGATTGGGCGAGGACTGGGTGTCCTTAGCTCCAGGGGAATAAGGTGAAGACGCGGTCTTCTGAGTTGAATCTCAACCTCCCTAACCAGACGTACAATTGTCACGGCAACTGCAATGGTCCAACAAATCCTTGTCTTCACTAAGCAACTGGTTCTATCCTTCCCATCTCTTTATTTAAAGTTGGTCCTTGTGAAGTCATTGCCTGTTTGCATTATCTATTTGTCTTCACTGTGTGACTGTTTGTTCTGATTGGCTTCATGCTATCTTCCATCCTAATCCGTACTTCCTAGCTGCTATTAGTCTTCGTGCTTTCACTTCATTGAATACTTGACTATGGCTTGCCTAGTGTAGTCTACCTTCTGTTGCATGTTTATAGGTTCATTTCTATCGTTTGTCTTTGAAACTCCCATGTTTTGAAGACTTTCATAAAAATCGCCTATTCACCCCTCCTCTAGTTGATAACTAGCACTTTCAATTGGTATCATAGCAAGGTTGTTCTGTGTGATTCGGTTTAACCACCTGGAGTTTTAGCTATGTCGACTGTAGGGATAGTCAAAGTCTCCGCTGCATGCCCGGTCTCCGATGGAACTAAATATCCCTACTAGAAGAATAAGATGCGCATGCATCTTGAAGCCATTGATGTCGACCTTTGGTATGTCCTCAAGAATGGTGTTCCCAAGATTGGTGAAGGTGTCACCCCTGCTGATGTCAAGAAGTTCGTTCAACTAGATTCTACTGCCAAGAACATCATCTATGGTCATCTGACCAAAGGACAATATGGCCGTGTGAGTGCTCTGGAAACATCGAAGCTAGTCTGGGACTGGCTCTCCAAGGTCAACGAAGGCGTCTCAACCCAGAGAGTTCAAAGGATCAGTGTCCTTCGCAACCCCTTCAACTGCTTCAAGAGAAACGACAATGAGAATGTTCAGCTCACATTTGATCACCTCACTGACATCACAAATGAGCTTCAAGCTCTTGGCACTACTGAGATCACCAAGCATGAAATCGTCAAGACGCTCCTGAGATCACTTGACGGCTCGTTTGACACCCTAGCCCTGATGATTCAAGAACGCCCTGACTTCAAGACACTAGATCCGTCTGACATACTTGAAAGGCTCAACACACATGAGTTTCATCTTTCCGAGAAAAGAGATATCTACGGTCCCAACTATGGCCGAACTCGCGCCTTGAAGGCAAAGGCTGTTTCCTCATCTGAAGAAGAATCTGGCTGCAGTTCTGAAAATCCTGAAGACATTGGAAAGGAGCTTGCTATGCTTGTGAAGAAGTTCTAGAAATTCACCAAGAAGAAAGGCTTCAGAAAGTCTTCACGATCCAGCTCAAGGAATGATGAAGCTTCTACTCATGACTACAAGAAGAGAACATGCCACAAGTGCAAGAAACCTGGTCACTACATCTCTGAGTGTCCACAGTGGGACAATGAGAACAACAAGAAGAAGAAGAGCAAGGAATATCATTCTGATGACAAGAAGAAGAAGAAATACTCAAAGTCTTCTTCCAAGTCTTCCTCAAAGTCTTCATCACACAAGAAGAGCTCATCTGGCAAGGCTCGTGCGTTTGTTGGCAAGGAAATGGATTTAGAGGAGGAGTCTGCTTCTGAGGAGGCGGAGGTGGAGTCTGAGGAGGAGTCCGACTCTGGCGTCGCAAGTCTGGCTACAGCCTATGTTGCCAAGTCCATCTTCAACACTGAAGACAATGGTTCCATCACCCACGCTGATGACAAGGACGACTCTGCTCCCACCTATTGCTTCATGGCACGTGGTGCCAAGGGTATGACACCAGCTGCTTCAGAATGGATTATTGATAGTGGATGCACTAATCATATGACTGGTGATCAAAGTCTTCTCATGGACTCAACCTTACGTCCATCTGAGAAGAGTCACATCACATTTGCTGACACTGGTAAAAGCAAGGTATTGGGTCTAGGTAGAGTTGCAATCTCAAAGGATCAGCACATGGATAAAGTGATGCTTGTTGGATACCTTGGCTTCAACTTAATGTCTGTCTCAATGCTTTGCGATTTAAACATGATTGTGATATTTGGAAAATATCGTTGCCTTGTTCTAATGGAATCTGACAAGTCTCTAGTCTTTGAAGGGTATCAGAAAGATGATTTGTACATGGTAGATTTCTCAGCAGGACCACAGCTTGTCGTATGTCTTCTTGCAAAAGCTTCAGAGTGCTGGCTCTGGCATCGGAGGCTACGGCATGCTGGCATGAGGAACTTGCATACTCTCGCAAAGAAGAAGCATGTCATAGGCATCGAGGGCGTCAAGTTCAAGAAGGATCACTTATGCGGTGCCTGTGAAGCTGGAAAGATGATGAGGGCCAAGCATCCCTCGAAGACAATCATGACAACGACTCAACCCTTCGAACTGCTACACATGAACCTCTTCGGCCCTACTCACTACTCTACTCTTACTACTACTGCTTGTCTCTTTGGCTTCCTCATTGTTGATGATTATTCCAGATATACATGGGTACACATAATCCTCTACAAGACTAAAGTGCAAGATGTCTTCAGACGCTTTGCCAATCGAGCCATGAACAACTATGGTGTCAAGATCAAGCACATCAGAAGTGACAATGGCACTGAATTCAAGAACACCGGCGTCGACACTTGTCTTGATACATTGGGCATCACTCATGAGTTCTCAGCTCCATACACACCGCAGCAGAATGGCATCATGGAACGCAAGAACAGAACACTCATTGAGATGGCTCGGACGATGCTCGATGAATACAAGACACCAAGAAAGTTCTGGCCTGAAGCTATTGATACTGCATGCCATGTCATCAACCGTGTTTATCTTCACAAGCTTCTGAAGAAAACATCCTATGAACTCCTCACTGGTAAGAAGCCAAATGTCAGTTACTTCAGAGTATTTGGTGCTAGGTGCTGGATCAAGGATCCACATCACACTTCAAAATTTGCACCGAAAGCACATGAAGGTTTTATGCTTGGTTACGAAAAGGATTTGCTCTCCTACAAAGTCTTCAACCTCTTTCACTATAAAGTGGTTGAAACTGTGGATGTGCGGTTCGATGAGACTAACGGCTCGCAAAGAGAGCACCTGCCAAATGTGCTAGATGAAATTCCACCTAGTGAATCCATCAAGCTTATGGGAACTGGAGAAATCATACCGTCTGAAGTACAGCCTGAAGAGGAACTTATCATTTCTGCACCTAATCAACCTGAAGACAATGCTTAGTCTAAAGACAATCCTCCAAATGATGACAATGATCAGAGCAAAATCTTCGTCCAGTTCATCCTCGTGTTGCAAATGAAGTACAGGTTGAGAAGATAATTGATAGCATTAATGCACCTGGTCCACTCACTCGTTCAAGGGCAACATAGCTAGCAAATTTCTGTGGGCACTTTGCATTTGTCTCAATATCTAAACCCAAGAAATTTGATGAAGCCTTCATGGAACCTGAATGGATTCAAGCTATGCAAGAAGAGCTTCAACAGTTCGAGCTGAATAATGTATGGGAACTGGTCAAGTGTCATGATCCTCGTAAACACAATATCATAGGCACTAAATGGATATATCGCAACAAGCAAGATGAGCATGGTCAAGTTATCAGAAACAAGGCTCGTCTCGTTGCTCAAGGATACACTCAAGTTGAAGGAATTGACTTCGATGAAACATTTGCTCCTGTGGCTAGGCTTGAAGCTATTCACATACTGCTAGCCTATACAAATCATCATAACATCCTTCTGTATCAAATGGATGTGAAGAGTGCCTTTCTCAATGGCAAGATTGAAGAAGAAGTGTATGTTGTACAACCGCCTGCTTTTGAAGATCCAAAACATCCTGACATGGTTTACAAGCTCAACAAGGCACTGTATGGCCTTAAACAAGCCCCTCGTGCTTGGTATGACACACTCAAAGACTTCCTGAAGAGCAAAGGCTTCAAACCTGGTTCCCTGGATCCCACACTCTTCACGAAGACATATGATGGTGAACTGTTTGTGTGCCAAATATATGTGGATGACATTATCTTCGGCTGCACAAATCAAAAATACAGTGATGAGTTTGGACACATGATGCAAGAGCAATATCAAATGTCCATGATGGATGAGCTGAAATTCTTCCTTGGTCTTCAAATACAGCAGCAACGCAACGACATCTTCATATCTCAAGAGAAATACCTCAAAGACTGCCTGAAGAAGTTTGGAATGCAAGACTGCAAAGGTTACACGACGCAATGCCAACCAAGAGTCACCTGGGTCCTGACGCCAATGGTAAAGAGTTCGATCAAAAGGTATACCGCTCCATGATTGGTTCTTTACTTTATTTATGTGCATCTAGGCCAGATATCATGCTTAGTGTTTGCATGTGTGCCCGATTCCAAGCGGCGCCAAAGGAATCGCATCACTTAGCTGTGAAGTGGATTCTTCAATATTTGGCTTACACCCCAACACTAGGATTATGGTATCCAAAGGGCTCAGAGTTTGATCTAGTTGGATTCTCTGATGCTGATTATGCTGGTGACAAGGTGGATCGCAAGTCTACATCAGGAACATGTCACTTTCTGGGACGATCACTTGTTTGTTGGTCTTCAAAGAAGTAGAACTGTGTATCTCTCTCCACCGCTGAATTTGAATACATTGCTGCTGGATCTTGCTGCGCTCAGCTTCTATGGATGAAGCAAACACTCAAAGACTATGGCATCCATCTGAAGCAAGTACCACTCTACTGTGATAATGAAAGCGCCATCAAGATTGCCAACAACCCAGTTCAGCACTCGAAGACAAAGCACATTCAGATCCATCATCACTTTCTCAGAGATCATGTCATAAAGGAAGATATTGATATCATTCACGTCAACACTGAAGAGTAACTGGCAGATATCTTCACAAAGCCCTTGGATCAGAAAAGGTCTTGCAAGTTGTGGTGTGAGCTAAATATCTTTGAATCCTCAAATGTCCTGTGATCAGGCACACATCCTAACACTTATGCATGTTGATGACTTAGATGTGCAACACACAAAGTAATGTATATCTTCAATTAATGAAGAGTTACACTCTGAGTATGAATACATTAACGTGGAATTTGACTTCAGAGCGCCATGATAATTGTGCGTCGTGTCTGGGTCTAATACTTCCTATACGGTGGGTAACGCCACCACCAAACTTTTGCTTGAAGTATTTTCCGTTGGCATTACATTTGCAAAGTCTTCGCATTTGGTTTGTCTTCAAATTTCAACATGACTTCATGTTTATCTTCATTATATTGATTTGGTCTTATTCGGATATATTCATATATTAGCGTTCTGTCCTCTACAGCATTCACTTATAGCTATGTCTTCTCGTTTGAATCTTTTGAACTAAGTGAATGTGATCGGACCCTAACCTTTCTATGCTCCCGTCTCAAATCTATCTATCCAAATCATATGCATTCTATTGAAACTGTCGAATGTCTTCTCTGCGTCCTTGTCAGCAGAAGATACAAAGACGAACATTAAATCTATTTTAAATGCTCAATCCTTTTTGCCTGAAACCCGGAGAAGCGGGAACGACCACCCGACAATCCAAGCATGCGTGGGAACATGGAACAACCCCCAATGTGTTGCATGTTTGCCACGTGTCCTTCAGATGTGAACCGCCAGGGGCACCTGCATAATAACATTGCGCCGTCCCTGTCCCTATAAATACATGCCACACCCCAGTCATTATCTCTTCTTCCACTTCTCCTTCTCGCACAAACCCTAGCGGCACCGCTAGCTCTCGACGACGCCGGCGACGAAGCGCTTAGCTATCACGACCTCACCGACGCCGTCCTCACGCCGGCTGCGGACATCGTCTTCTCCACCGTTGTCGTAGGTGTCCTCCGTCGCCAAGTTAGGGCACGGAAGATTGAACTTCCCGGCCTCATCTTCGACTCCATCTAGCAGTTCTTAGTGTGGTAAATAAAACCTCTTTTTACAGTCCTTTTGATCCGATAGTTTCATCCTTTTCAACCACAAGTGGTTTCTGTCCCTACAAAGTTGGATCTATCCTGTTCTGCATCTCATAACATGCCTAGTATATTCACTTATGCTTCACAAAGTAGTTAGATTCCTCACTTGTACTTATTCTTGGATTCGTACAAATCTGGAACCAACTCTCAACATATGAGTGAATGTCTTCGCACTATGAGGTCAATGTCTTCTAAACTGATTTATCTTCAAAATCTTCTGAGAATGCATATGACCTCTTCCCCTTCCCTCGCATTTCTAATGCTGTCACAAGTACATGTTCGTGAGAGAATCCCTTGGTTCTCATAGTCTGCATTCATTTGCAGAGTTCTTACAGCATCACATCAATTCTCCCGAAGCTAATTCCTGTCTGACCAGCAGAAGGAAGCCTTTGCAAGTTCTGAAGCCATTCAGTCTGAACTTCATGGCGACAGAAAAATCAGTCAGGAAGGGCGGCAGACAGCACCATGAAAACACTCCTAAGGACCTGCCACTGGAGCTCTATGAGCTATACAATTCAAATCCATAGGAGACCTATGGAGAACGCAAGAACCGAATCCAATGGATTCGAAGACATTGGGCAGAGGAATGGTTCAAGTACAGATTTGTCACTGATGAATATGCTGAAAAGAATGCCATCAAGGGCCCTTGGGGAGATATTATATGCAAAGGTCTTCAGCCCAAGTCAAAGTCTGAAGCTATTGCTCAAGGCTTCTACCCTTGCATGATTCGTGGACCTCATCCTGCTAATGCCGACCCATCCTCTCTGTTATGGTGTCGTGAAGACAATCTCTTTAAGCGCAACTTCCAGTTTGCCAAAACTTCTGCCAAAGAGAACAAGAAGTCGCTTGGGTTAGACTTCAACCCCGGTCCCTCTGCTCCTCGTGCCGACGGCACACGCGATGCTGAACCCAATATTGTTGGGCCCTTCTACAACCTTGAAGGTCTCATCACTCACATTCAGGTTCAAGGGGCAGCCATGGATCAGTCTGCAGATGACGCTGATTCTGACGAAGCGCCTGCACCACCGAAGCCTGTAAAGCAAAAGAAACCAAAGGCTTCAAAGCCCTCCTCTGCACCAAAAGTTTCATGGGCGAAGCCTCTGGCCACTGCACCTCCTGAAGCCAGTGTGTATTCTGAAGATCTCTCTCGCATCTCCAAGTCTGACAAGATGAAGAAGCCCATGCAACCAACTGGTCAAGCATTGACCCCTGCTGCCGTTCTGAGGAATGAGAACGAGGCCATTGATCTATCTAGCGACGACGATCTTGGCGTGATGCTCTTGAGCTGCTTATAAAGAGCAAGCAAGAGGCGGAAATCTTCAATGATCTTCCCCTCTTTGATGTGGAGATCCTGTACAAGTTCATTGATGAGTGGTTCAGTAGCCCAGACCTCAGTTTTGATGATCTTCAACTCCCAATTGGCCTCAGTGTCTCCTTCCATGGAGCCATTGCTCCTTAGCTGGCTCTTACACAGAGAATTGTTGAGCTGAAGCACAAGATTGACTATGAAAAGGCTCAGTTCAAGAAGCACATGGCCAAGCTCAATGTGGAAGACGTCCAAAACTTCAAGGTCATGTTGCATGAGCTCAAGGAGGCGTTCCACAAGAAACGTGAAGAAGCTAAAGGTTCTCGAGAGCGCATGAAACACCTAGCGGCCAAATGTGTTCAAGGCTACAATGAGGCTGAAAAGCACAAGGCTCTGGGGTGACCTGGCATCGACCCCAGAATGGCTGCCACTAACACCAACACTGAAGCCAATGACGTTGTCATGGCTGAAGCTAATGTGGCGCCTGAAGCTAATATGGTGCCAGAAGTGAATGCACCTGAAGCCAATGCTGCACCCGAAGCAAATCCGCAGCTCGAAGACAATGCCTCTGCTCCTGTACCACCTCCCAGGCCACACACCATTGAGCAAGCATTCTATCAAGGGAAACTTACCACCGTCCACTGGCCCATTCTAGTTCCTCCACCTGCTGCCGGTCCGCAATTTGACTATCATGTGGAGCATAGGCCTCAGGTCCAGAAGCCAAAGCCAAGACTGCCAAGGTTTCTAGGTACTGCAACTTCACCAGGATCGTTTAATGTGAATGGCTTTAAGGAACACAACACATTCTTTGACAGTGCCAAGAACCCCTACACAAGGCCAAGAATTTCATCAGATCGATTATGGAGTTATCAGCAGCTCAGTTACTATTCCTGCATCTTATACAATCAGGGGCGCTTTTTCCCTCATATGCGTCTAGACAGCGAAGCCATGGCTGTCCTGCCTTGCCTAGAAGAAGCCCTTGAGTGCTTCAAGGATGCTGGTCTTCTCCCATTTGTGACTACAAAATAACATTGGAATGAAGAGCTTCTACTTCAATTCTATGCTACCCTCCACATTCGTGGCTACAACGGGGATCCGAAGACATGGATCCTTGAGTGGATGACAGGCGATGTACACCATGAAGCTAAAGCCCAAGACATCATTGAGCTTACTGCCCTGCCCACTCCTGGCGAATATTATGAACTAGGTTGTCAGCAACACCAGAATGCTTTGGAGAGCATCTTCCAGAAGCCGGAGCCTAACATGAGCCAAATGCTGAGCATGATGAAGCCTCTGCCACGCGATGTTGAATACCCAACGGAATTCTTTGTTGAACCTAGAGTATCTACCCCGCACCATTTATCACATCATCAGGCAAACTCTATGGCCTGTCAAAGGACATTCCTCTGCAGCGAAGCTTGAAGGAGCAATGAATACTTTGGTTTTCTATATCTTCAATGGCATCAGCTTCAATGCTCAAGACTTTTTCATTAGGCAATTGGCTGCATCTGGCTCCGACATCTTTGGTCTGAAGTTCTATGCTCCATGGGCCATGCACCTCATCAAGCTTCACTCTGCTATCAACTATCAGCCGTCTGCGCGCAATCATCTTATATTCTTGCCAGAGGTTGATATGTCTGTTGAAGCCATTTACCCAGAGCCTGCAAAGGAGCCAATTCATCTTCACAATGTCGATCGTCAAAGCTTCACCCAGCTCATTGAAGGAGTTCAGGCCATTTCTCATGTTTATCCCTTGGCTGGCAATACACGTGCCCCTCGCACCCAAACTGAAGCCACTGAAAGCACCATTGCCCAAAGGCCTCGGAAGCGATCTCGTGTTCTCAATGGCCGAGAGCTTCTAGTCGCTCTACATCAGAAACAGGACAAGCATCATGACTGGCTTAAGTGTCAGATGCAAAGCCTCTTGGTGGACGTCAATCTCATTCGCAATCTTGCCACCAAGAATGCCTTTGTTACACATGAAACATGTCGGAGGTCATGGAAGAGCTTGACATTGCTCAGTGTTGAAGCTGATCTTCAAGACGATGGCTTCATAGAGAGATTCAATTTGACTCAACTCCTCCAAGGAATGCTCACTTGCGTCGAACTCCCTCACTCGAAGACTCTGACTATTCCTCCTCAGCTGCAACGGTGAATGCCAGAGTCATAGATGATCAAGATGATGCTACTTCACCACCTCCAACTTCAGCGCGTGTCGACACTGTACCAAGTTCTTCTGCACCACCAAACCTCAACGACGACCCTGCTGCTTCGCCTACTCCTCATGGGAATGAGTAGAAGCTCTATGTCTTCAAACCTTTTTGGTCATTACTGACAAAAGGGGGAGAAGCATATGAGTTGATAGTCTTCAAGCGGGTCCATATGGATGGTTGCTATACTTTTTGCTGCATTTGCCAAGTGCTTACAACTCTCACTTTTGATACATTTGGCTCTTTTGAGTTGTAACACTTAAACTAGATGGTCGTCTGCTACCTTTTCGTCAACTATGTGATGCGATGATAAATTCCGCATGTTCGACAATAAATTCCGCACGAAGTCATTTTGTAGACGTCCATTTTTCATTATGCATGTCATTATCTTCGTTATATCCTTTCATGCATGATGAATGTCTTCATAAGTAGAAGAGGAGCTCCGCAAGCACAACCTGCCATGTGCATTAGCATTCAAAAGCAAAATACTTATATGCACATCTTCAGGGGGAGCCTTTCTGCTACTTACGAAGACAATACCTAAATCCTTTACAATTTCACATACTTTTATCCCCATTGAAAACTTCAACCAGTTTGTTATCAATCACCAAAAAGGGGGAGATTGTAAGTGCATCTAGTGCCACCCCTAGTTGGTTTTGAAGTATTGACGACAAACCTGGTTGAGGGACTAATGTGTTTGAGAGAATTGCAGGATAACACAGGTAGTAGTCCCTCATTGATTTGGTTTACCTACCGGAGATGACCCCTAAAAATGTATGAAGACATTGAAGACAAAGGTGGTATGTGAAGATATTCACATTGAAGACTATGACAAGAGAAGACATCTCGTGAAGACTATGGAGCGCGAAGACTTAGTTGTTTTGTTGTTTCATTTTCTTATTTGTTGAGTCATAGGAACCACCGTACTGTTAAGTGGGGTCCCAGTGAACAAAGTCAGAGTGACTGAAGTGATGCTTAACCAAAATCCTATGTCTTCGAGCGAAGACAATGAGAGCAAAATGTATCCAGAACTGGATAAGTCAGCTTTACTTGTAGCCCAAGTAAATTTGCCGCATGTGTTTGAAATCTGACCGTTGGAACACGTGTCAGTTCCTTAGTGACCCACGGTCATTTTGGACAAATCAGGTCAGGTTGCCCAGTGGCTATAAATAGCCCACCCCTACACCATAAATGGGTGGCTGCTTAGAGTTAGTGCATGACTTTTGTCGTTTGAGAGCAACCCACCTCCGAAGCCTTTGAGAGAGAAATCCTTGCGAGGACAAAGCCCTAAACACCCAGAGGAAAAGAGTGTTAGGCATCACTGAAGTCTTCCTGTCTATGTGATCTGAAGACTTGTTACACTTGAGGAGTGTGAATCCTCTAGCCGGTTAGGCGTCGCATTCTGAGTATCCAAGAGTCATTGTGGATCGCCAATGAACGAAGTCTGTGAAGGTTTGGAAGTCTACCTTGAAGACTTACCTGAGTGATTGGGCGAGGACTGGGTGTCCTTAGCTCAAGGGGAATAAGGTGAATACGTGATCTTCTAAGTTGAATCTCAGCCTCCCTAACCAGACGTATAGTTGTCACAGCAACTGGAACTGGTCCAACAAATCCTTGTCTTCACTAAGCAACTGGTTCTATCCTTCCCATCTCTTTATTTACAGTTGGTCCTTGTGAAGTCATTGCCTGTTTGCATTATCTATTTGTCTTCACCGTGTTACTGTTTGTTCTGATTGGCTTCATACTATCTTCCATCATGATCCGTACTTCCTAGCTGCTATTAGTCTTCGTGCTTTCACTTCATTGAATACTTGACTATGGCTTGCCTAGTGTAGTCTACCTTCCGATGCATGTTTATAGGTTCATTTCTATCGTTTGTCTTCGAAACTCCCATGTTTTGAAGACTTCCATAAAAATAGCCTATTCACCCCCCCTCTAGTCGATAACTAGCACTTTCAATTTCCACCATTAGCAACGAACTTTTCTTTCTCTAACATAGGGGCTAAGTTCCACATATTGATCTACAACGATAGATACAAGATATATTTAGACATTTTAATAATTGAACCTTGCACTAAGTTGTTTAAATTAACAATATAAAAGTGCTCTCCCACTCAAATTAATATATTTCATAATTAATAGTGAGTGATTCAAGATCCAAATCTAGTTCTCAGTCATTGATGTGGACATCACTAATGATGATAATTTTGACAGGTAGGCAAACTATTGGCGATCATATCACCATATGACTCTTGTTCATCTATTGATGCTTTGTGCTCTGATGTCAGAACGATTCTGCTAGAACTTCAAGTTAACCGAGTGCTATCTGCACATATGGTCTGACCATCTCCGTCTTACATCTCTCATCTTTTTTGAACTCATGTGGACATGACAAACTTTGAGATGCTAGAATGTCATAGACGGTTGCAACACTGGGAAGAGCACCTTTTACTTAATATTAACTATGAGAGATCACCGTAATAATTGACTACAGTGCAATCAAAGGGTGCAAACTACTACTACTTGAGCTTGCGTTGGTTTTTTCCTTGAAGAGGAAAGGGTGATGCAGCAAAGTAGAGATAAGTATTTCCCTCAGTTTGAGAACCAACGTATCAATCCAGTAGGAGATAATGCACAAGTCACCGAATACCTGCACAAACAAACAACAACTTGCACCCAACGCGATAAAGGGGTTGTCAATCCCTTCAAGATTACTTGCAAAAGTGAGATATGATAGAGATAGATAAACTGTAAAGTTAATATTTTTGGTATTTTTGGTTTATAAATCGGAAAGTAAAATATTGCAAAATAGTAAATAGAAAACTAATATGATGGAAAATAGACCCGGGGGCCATAGGTTTCACTAGAGGCTTCTCTCAAAATAGCAAATAATATGGTGGGTGAACAAATTACTGCCGAGTAATTGATAGAAAAGCGCAAAGTTATGACGATATCAAAGGCAATGATCATGAATATAGGCATCACGTCCATGTCAAGTAGACTGAAACGATTATGCATCTACTACTATTACTCCACACATTGATCGCTATCCAGCATGCATCTAGAGTATTAGGTTCATAAAGAACGGAGTAATGCATTAAGTAAGATGGCATGCTGTAGAGGAATTAACTCAAGCAAATATGATAAAAAAAACCATCTTGTTATCCTTGATGGAAACAACACAATACGTGCCTTGCTGCTCCTACTGTCACTAGGAAAGGACACCGCAAGATTGAACCCAAAGCTAAGCACTTCTCCCATTGCAAAAAAAAACAATCTTGTTGGCCAAACCAAACCGATACTTCGAAGAGAATTACAAAGATATCAAATCATGCATAAAAGAATTCAGAGGAGATTCAAGTAATATTCATAGATAAGCTGATCATAAATCCACAATTCATCGGATCTCGGCAAACACACCGCAAAAGAGTATTACATCGCATAGATCTGAAAGATCATCGAGGAGAACATGGTATTGAGAATCAAAGAGAGAGAAGAAGCCATCTAGATACTAGCTATGGACCCGTAGGTCTAAGGTAAACTACTCACGCTTCATCGGACGGGCAATAGAGTTGATGTAGAAGCCCTTCGTGATTGAATCCTCCGCCAGCAGGACGCCGGAAAAGGCCCCAAGATGGGATCTCACGGGTACAGAAGGTTGCGGCAGTGAAAAAGTGTTTTCGTGGCTTCCTATGGTAGTTTGGGGATATATGGGAATATATACGTGCAAGAATTAGGTCAGGGAGTGCACGAGGGGCCCACAAGGGTGGGTGGCGCGCCCTCCGTCCATGTGGTCGCCTCGTGGCTCTTCTGACTTCATCTCCAAGTCTTCTGGTTGTCTTCTGGTCCAAGAAAAATCATCGCGAAGGTTTTATTCCGTTTGGACTCCGTTTGGTATTCCTTTTCTGCGAAACTCAAAAACAAGGGAAAAACAAGAACTGGCATTGGGCTCTAGGTTAATAGGTTAGTCCCAAAAATAATATAAAATTGCATATTAATGCATATAAAACATCCAAAACAGATAATATAATAGCATGGAACAATCCAAAATTATAGATACGTTGGAGATGTATCAACAACAAAGGGATGAACATCTCAAGAAGTTCATAAAAGCATGATATGGTATAGCCCTGGGTGTCGGGAATCTCCTTGATCGTCTTCAATCCCCAGGTGAAGTGTCGTGACGGCCAAGATTTTGTTGTTGTGGCAATCATTTCAAAAACATTGTCATGGCGGCAATTTTAGAAAACATTGTCGTGGTGACCATTTCAGAAAACGTTGTCGTGGCACCTGATACATCTCCGTCATATCTACTTTTCCAAACACTTTTTCCCTTGTTTTGGACTCTAACTTGCATGATTTGAATGGAACTAACCCGGACTGACGCTGTTTTCAGCAAAATTACCATGGTGTTATTTATGTAGTTAAACAAACGTTCTCGGAATGACCTGAAACTTCACGGAGCAACTTTTTAGAAAATATGAAAAATACCTACAAAAGATGAAGCCATGGGGGGCCCACCACCTCTCCATGAGGGTGGGGGCGCCTGCCCCCCTAGGGCGCGCCCCCCTACCTCGTGGGCCCCCTGTTGCCTCTCTGACTCCAACTCCATATATTGTGTTTCGGGGAGAGAAAAATCAGGGAGAAGAAATCATCGTGTTTTACGATACGGAGCCACCGCCAAGCCCTAAAACCTCTCGGGAGGGATGATCTAGAGTCCGTTCGGGGCTCCGGAGAGGGGAATCTGTCGCCATCGTCATCATCAACCATCCTCCATCACCAATTTCATGATGCTCGCCGCCGCGCGTGAATAATTCCATCGTAGGCTTGCTGGACGGTGATGGGTTGGATGGGATCTATCATGTAATCGAGTTAGTTTTGTTAGGGTTTGATCCCTAGTGTCCACTATGTTCTGAGATTGATGTTGCTATGACTTTGCTATGCTTAATACTTGTCACTAGGGCCCGAGTGCCATGATTTCAGATCTGAACCTATTATGTTTTCATCAATATATGAGTGTTCTTGATCCTATCTTGCAAGTCTATAGTCACCCATTATGTGTTATGATCCGTTAACCCCGAAGTGACAATAATCGGGATACTTACCGGTGATGACCGTAGTTTGAGGAGTTCATGTATTCACTATGTGTTAATGCTTTGTTCCGGTTCTTTATTAAAAGGAGGCCTTAATATCCCTTAGTTTCCGTAAGGACCCCGCTGCCGCGGGAGGGTAGGACAAAAGATGTCATGCAAGTTCTTTTCCATAAGCATGTATGACTATATTCGGAATACATGCCTACATTATATCAATGAACTGGAACTAGTTCTGTGTCACCCTAGGTTATGACTGTTACATGATGAACCGCATCCGGCATAATTCTCCATCACCGATCCATTGCCTACGAGCTTTCGATATATTGTTCTTCGCTTATTTACTTTCCCGTTGCTATTGCTATCATCACTACAAAATACCAAAAACATTGCTTTTACTACCGTTGCCTTTTTTTACCGTTATCACTACTATCATATTACTTTGCTACTAAATACTTTGCTGCAGATACTAAGTTTCCAGGTGTGGTTGAATTGACAACTCAACTGCTAATACTTGAGAATATTCTTTGGCTCCCCTTGTGTCGAATCAATAAATTTGGGTTGAATACTCTACCCTCGAAAACTGTTGCGATCCCCTATACTTGTGGGTTATCAAGACTATTTTTTGGCGCCGTTGCCGGGGAGCATAGCTCTATTCTTTGAGTCACTTGGGATATATATCTGCTTATCATTATGAAGAACTTGAGAGATCCAAAAACCAAGATCTATCCCTCAACTATGAGGGGAGGTAAGGAACTGCCATCTAGCTCTGCACTTGATTCACCTTCTGTTTTGAGTAAGCTTGCGACACCTACACCTGCTTCTGCTATTCGTTCTGATATGTCGCATGTTATTGATGATGCCACTTCGGCTATGCATGATACCTATGATGAAACTACCTCTATGTCTGATACTACTGTGCCACTTAGTGATTTTCTTGATGAACAACTTGCTAGGGCTAGAGAGATTGAAAATATTGAATCTGATGATACTAATGAAAGTGATGATGAAGAATCACTTGTTATTCCTAAGGGTTTTGTTTTTGATCAAGAAGCTTCTTTAGCTATTTTAGTTTGCAAAAATAGAAATGAACTCAAAAGGTTATTAGCTAAATGGAGTAAGCAATCTCTAAATGCTAGAATGAAACCTGGCCCTGCTTTTGCTACTTCACCTACCTTTGTTACTGATAAGGATTATGAATTCTCTGTTGATCCTGATATAATTACTTTGGTTGAATCTGATCCTTTTCATGGTTATGAATCTGAAACTATTGTGGCACATCTTACTAAATTGAATGATATAGCCACCCTGTTCACTAAAGATGAGAGAACTCGTTACTTTTACATCCTTAAAATATTTCCGTTCTCATTAAAGGGTGATGCTAAGATATGGTTCAATTATATTGATCCTGGTTGTGTGCGTAGTCCCAGGATATGATTGATTACTTCTGTGCTAAATATTTCCCTCCTCATAAGAAACAAGCTGCATTAAGGGATATATATAATTTTGTGCAAATTGAAGAAGAGAGTCTCCCACAAGCTTGGGGGAGGCTTCTCCAATTACTTAATGCTTTGCCTGATCATCCTCTTAAGAAAAATGAAATACTTGATATCTTTTATAATGGACTAACCGATGCTTCCAGAGATTACCTGGATAGTTGTGCTGGTTCTGTTTTCAGGGAAAGAACACCGGATGAAGCTGAAATTCTATTGAATAATATGTTGACAAATGAAAATAATTGGACACCTCTGGAGCCTATTCCTAAACCAATTCCGAAGAAGAGGGGTATTGTATTTCTCAGTCCTGAAGATATGCAAGAGGCAAAGAAATCTATGAAAGAAAAAGGTATTAAAGCTAAAGATGTTAAGAATTTACCTCCTATTGAAGAAATACATGGTCTTAATTTATCGCCTGTTGAAGAGACATATAATCCAAATCCTTCTCCTATTAAAGAAACTCATGGTCTTGATAACCCGACACGGGTAGTAAAGGTAAATTCTCTCTATAGATATGATAAAGCTGAAATCCCATTTACTAAATTTGCTAGCCCATGCTTAGATGAGTTTGATAAATTTATGTCTAAGAAAGAAGATTTTAATGCTTATTTTGGTAGACAATTGAAATACAATTCAAATATGCTTGAACACTTGGGTGATTATATGGCTAATGTTAAAGGTGAACTTAAACTTATTAGTAATCATGCTTCTATGGTTACCACTCAAGTAGAACAAGTACTTAAAGCTCAAAATGATTTGCTCAAGGAATTGAATAGTAAAGATAATGATATTGCTGTCAGAGTTATGACTAGAGGTGGTAAAATGACTCAGGAACCTTTGTATCCTGAAGGCCATCCTAAGAGAATTGAGCAAGATTCTCAGAGAAATAATATAGATGCACCTAGTTCATCTAAAAAGAAGAAAAAGAAAAATGATAGGACTTTGCATGCTTCTAGTGATCCTATTGTTGAAACACCTGAGAATCCAAATGATATTTCTATTTCTGATGCTGAAACACAATCTGGTAATGAACCTAAAACTAATGATAATTTTAATGATAATGTTCATAATGATGCTCAACCTAGTAATGATAATGATGTCGAAATTGAACCTGCTGTTGATCTTGATAACCCACAATCAAAGAATCAACGTTATGATAAGAAAGATTTTGTTGCTAGGAAATATGGTAAAGAAAGAGAGCCTTGGGTTCAGAAACCCATGCCTTTTCCTCCCAAACCATCCAAGAAAAAGGATGATGAGGATTTTGAGCGCTTTGCTGAAATGATTAGAGCTATCTTTTTGCGTATGCGATTAACTGATATGCTCAAAACCAATCCTTATGCTAAGTACATGAAAGATATTATTACAAATAAAAGAAAGATACCGAAAGCTGGAATTTCCACCATGCTTGCTAATTATACTTTTAAGCATGGAATACCAAAGAAACTTGGAGATCCAGGAGTACCCACTATACCATGCTCCATTAAAAGAAACTATGTTAAAACTGCTTTATGTGATCTTGGAGCCGATGTTAGTGTTATGCCTCTCTATTTATACCGTAGACTTGATTTGAATAAGTTGACACCTACTGAAATATCTTTGCAAATGGCTGATAAATCAACTGCTATACATGTCGGTATTTGTGAGGATGTGCCTGTTGTAGTTGCAAATGTTACTATTTCAATGGACTTTGTTATTCTTGATATTCTCGAGGACGATAGTATGTATATTATTCTTGGAAGACCCTTTTTGAATATTGCAGGGGCTGTTATTGATTGCACTAAAGGCAATGTCACTTTTCATGTTAATGGTAATGAGCATACGGTACACTTTTCGAGGAAACAACCTCAAGTTCATAGTATCAACTCTATTGGAAAAATTCCATCGATTATATTTGGAGGTTTTGAATTTCCTCTTCCTACTGTCAAGAAGAAATATGATATTCTTATTATTGGGGATGTGCATATCCCCGTTGAGGTAACATAGTGTTATTCAAAATTTCTCCGGTTCCATGTTATTCGGAATGAGTTCGTTAACAAGACTCGATCAACCTTGTTAGTGGATTCCTTTTGATGATCATGAGATGGATGAAACTAGAAGGCACAACCTTCTGTACCCCACTTTTACTTTCTGTTGCTTATATTAAATAAACTGAAAATAAATATTTTTATGTCTGTTATCTGATTATCCGTGCAATACAAAAATACCTCGAAAATAAAAGTTCTCCAAATGCCCTGAAATTTAAATATGATTTTTTTCCAGAATATTTGAGAATATTTGGCACTGAGAACACAACAGGGGGGTCAACCACCTGCCCACGAGGGTGGTGGGCGCGCCCTGATACATCTCCAACGTATCTATGATTTTTGATTGCTCCATGCTATATTATCTACTGTTTTGGGCAATATTGGGCTTTATTATCCACTTTTATATTATTTTTGGGACTAACCTATTAACCGGAGGCCCAGCCCAGATTTGCTGTTTTATGCCTATTTCAGTGTTTTGAAGAAAAGGAATATCAGACAGAGTCAAAACGAAACGAAATCAACTAGAGAAGTTATTTTTGGAAGGAAACACACCTGATGGACTTGAACCTCACGTCAGAAGATACGGGAGCTGCCCATGAGGGTGGGGCGCGCCCCCTGCCTCGTGGGGCCCTCGTGGCTCCCCTGACGTGCTTCTTCTGCCTATATAACTCCATATACCCTAAAACTTCCAGAACGGAGATTAGATCGGGAGTTCCACCACCAGAAGCCTCCGTAGCCACCAAAAACCAATCAGGACCCTGTTCCGGCACCCTGCCGGAGGGGGGATCCCTCACCGGTGGCCATCTTCATCATCCTGGCGCTCTCCATGACGAGGAGGGAGTAGTTCTCCCTCGGGGCTGAGGGTATGTATCAGTAGCTATGTGTTTGATCTCTCTCTCTCTCTCGTGTTCTTGAGACGATACGATCTTGATGTATCGCGAGCTTTGCTATTATATTTGGATCCTATGATGTTTCTTCCCCCCTCTACTCTCTTGTAATGAATCGAGTTTCCCCTTTGAAGTAATCTTATCGGATTGAGTCTTTAAAGATTTGAGAACACTTGATGTATGTCTTGCCGTGGATATCTGTGGTGACAATGGGATACCACGTGCCACTTGATGTATGTTAAGGTGACCAACTTGCGGGTTTCGTGACATTGGGAACCTATGCATAGGGGTTGGCACACGTTTTTGTCGTGATTCTCCGGTAGAAACTTTGGGGCACTCTTTGAGGTCCTTTGTGTTGGTTGAATAGATGAATTGAGATTGTGTGACACATATCGTATAATCATACCCACGGATACTTGAGGTGATATTGGAGTATCTAGGTGACATTAGGGTTTTGGTTGATTTGTGTCTTAAGGTGTTATTCTAGTACGAACTCTAGGGATGTTTGTGACACTTATAGGAATAGCCCAACGGATTGATTGGAAAGAATAACTTTGAGGTGGTTTCGTACCCTACCATAATCTCTTCGTTCGTTCTCCGCTATTAGTGACTTTGGAGTGACTCTTTGTTGCATGTTGAGGGATAGTTTTATGATCCAATTATGTTAGTATTGTTGAGGGAACTTGCACTAGCGAAAGTATGAACCCTAGGCCTTGTTTCAACACATTGCAATACCGTTTACGCTCACTTTTATCACTTGCTACCTTGCTGTTTTTATTATTTCAGATTACAAAAACTATTATCTACTATCCATATTGCACTTGTATCACCATCTCTTCGCTGAACTAGTGCACCTATACAATTTACCATTGTATTGGGTGTGTTGGGGACACAAGAGACTCTTTGTTATTTGGTTGCAGGGTTGCTTGAGAGAGACCATCTTCATCCTACGCCTCCTACGGATTGATAAACCTTATGTCATCCACTTGAGGGAAATTTGCTACTATCCTACAAACCTATGCACTTGCAGGCCCAACAACGTCTACAAGAAGAAGGTTGTGTAGTAGACATCAAGCTCTTTTCTGGCGCCGTTGCCGGGGAGGTGAGTGCTTGAAGGTATATCTTTAGATCTTGCAATCGAGTCTTTTAGTTTCTTGTTTTATCACTAGTTTAGTTTATAAAAGAAAACTATAAAAAATGGAATTGAGTTTGTCTCATACGCTTCACCTTTTTAATATCTTTCGTAAGTATGATGGAAAGGATAATTGTGCTCGAGTTCTAGAAGAAGAAATATATAAAATGTTTGGCACTAAATATTTAAATGATGAGCATGATTGCAATGTTGTTAGTATGAATTCCTTGAATATCCATGATGCTAATGATATGCAAAGCCACAAGCTTGGGGAAGCTATGTTTGACGAATATGATATTTTTTGTCCCCCAAGTTTTGATGAGCAAATTTATTATGATGAAAGCATGCCTCCTATCTATGATGATTATTGTGATGACACGTATGCTTTAAAGAATAATAATAACAATGAAACTTGTCATCTTGATTTCAATTTTCAATCCCATGATAGTTACTTTGTTGAGTTTGCTCCCACTATTATTCACGAGAAGAATTTTGCTTATGTGGAGAGTAATAAAATTTCTATGCTTGTAGATCATGAAAAGAATGCTTTAGGTGCTGGTTATATTGTTGAATTCATTCATGATGCTACTGAAAATTATTATGGGGGAGGAATATATGCTTGTAGGAATTGCAATAATATCAAGTTTCCTCTCTATGTGCTTAAAGTTTTGAAGTTATGCTTGTTTTGCCTTCCTATGCTAGTTGATTGTTGTTCCCACAAGTTGTTTGCTCACAAAATCCATATGCATAGGAAGCATGTTAGACTTAAATGTGCTAGTCATATTCTTCATGATTCTCTCTTTATGTTACAATTCTTATCCTTTATGTGAGCATCTTTGAAATCATCATGCCTAGCTAGGGGTATTAAACGATAGCGCTTGTTGGGAGGCAACCCAATTTTATTTTTATTCCATGCTTTTTGTTCCTGTTTAGTAATAAATAATTCGTCTAGCCTATGTTTAGATGTGGTTTTCTGTGTTCAATTAGTGTTTGTGCCAAGTAGAACCTTTGGGAAGACTTGGGGAAAGTCTTGTTGATCATGCTGTAAAAAACAGAAACTTTAGCGCTCACGAGAATTGCTGCCATTTTTATTTGGAGAGTGATATTTAGTTAACTCTTTTTGAATATGATTAATAGATAAATTACTCAGGTACAGCAATTTATTTGAGAATTTTATGAGTTCCAGAAGTATACGTTTGATCCATACTACTACAGACTGTTCTGTTTTTGACAGATTCTGTTTTTCATGTGTTATTTGCCTATTTTGATGAATCTATGGCTAGTAAAATAGTTTATAAACCATAGAGAAGTTGGAATAAAGTAGGTTTAAAACCAATATAAATAAATAATGAGTTCATTACAGTACCTTGAAGTGCTGATTTACCTTCTTATACTAACGGAGCTTACGAGTTTTCTGTTAAGTTTTGTGTTGTGAAGTTTTCAAGTTTTGGGTAAAGATTCGATGGACTACGGAATAAGGAGTGGCAGGAGCCTAAGATTGGGGATGCCCAAGGCACCCCAAGGTAATATTCAAGGACAACCAAGAGCCTAAGCATGGGGATGCCCCGGAAGGCATCCCCTCTTTCGTCTTCGTTCATCGGTAACTTTACTTGGAGCTATATTTTTATTCGCCACATGATATGTGTTTTGCTTGGAGCGTCAATTTATTTTGTTAGGATTTTCTTGCTGTTATTTAGAACAATGTTTTGCATCTTTTATTTCAAAAGTGGCATTGATAGTCTTTACTATGCCTATGTTACAAGTATACATGTCGCTGTTTGAAAACAGAAAGTTTTCCGCTGTTGCAATAATTCCCTAGAAAAGTCAGAATGTTATAAAATGTTGAAACCTTTTGCATATTAAGATCTGATAAATTTACTACAGTGGGAATTTTCTTTCATAATTTTTGGAGCTAGGTAAGTATGTATGTTGCAGCATTCTTTACAGACTATCCTGTTTAGGCAGATTGTTGTTATGTTTGCATTGTTTGCATATGTTTGCTTTTTTAATGATTCTATTTGAGGATAGTACTATTAAATATGCAGAGGCATTTAGTATTCAATGTTTAATAATAATTTTAGGGATTTGCTATAGTAGAGTATGATAAGGTTTTGGCAATGGTTTTTACTAACTTATCTCACGAGTCCTTGCTGAGTTTTGTGTGGATGAAGCTTTTGAGATTTAGGGAGACCGTGATATGAGAGGAATTAAGGAGACACAAAAGCTCAATCTTGGGGATGCCCAAGGCACCCCAAGATAATATTTCAAGAAGTCTCAAGCGTCTAAGCTTGGGGATGCCCCGGTTGGCATCCCACCTTTCTTCTTCAACAACTATCGGTTAGTTTCGGTTGATCCTAAGTTTTTGCTTATTCACATGATGTTTGCCATTCTTAGAATGTCATTTTATTTTGTTTTGCTTTCTGTTTGAATAGAATACCAAGATCTGAAATTATTAAATGTTAGAGAGTCTTCACATAGTTGCATAATTATTCGACTACTCATTGATCTTCACTTATATCTTTCGGAGTAGTTTGTCATTTGCTCTAGTGCTTCACTTATATCTTTTAGAGCATGGTGGTAGTTTTATTTTGAAGAAATAGATGAACTCTAATGCTTCACTTATATTATGTTGAGAGTCTTAAATAGCATGGTAATTTGCTTAAAATCCTAATATGCTAGGTATTCAAGAATAATAAAATTCTCTTATGAGTGTGTTGAATACTATGAGAAGTTTGATACTTGATAATTGTTTTGAGATATGGAGATGGTGATATTAGAGTCATGCTAGTTGAGTAATTGTGAAGTTGAGAAATACTTGTGTTGAAGTTTGTGGATCCCGTAGCATGCACGTATGGTAAACGTTATGCAACAAATTTGAAACATGAGGTGTTATTTGATTGTCTTCCTTATGAGTGGCGGTCGGGGACGAGCGATGGTCTTTTCCAACCAATCTATCCCCCTAGGAGCATGCACGTAGTACCGAGGTTTTTGATCACTTGTAGATTTTTACAATAAGTATGTGAGTTCTTTATGACTAATGTTGAGTCAATGGATTATACGCACTCTCACCCTTCCATCCTTGCTAGCGTCTACGGTACCGTGCATTGCCCTTTCTCACATTGAGAGTTGGTGCAAACTTCGCCGGTGCATCCAAACCCCGTGATATGATACGCTCTTTCACACATAAACCTCCTTATATCTTCCTCAAAACAGCCACCATACCTACCTATTATGGCATTTCCATAGCCATTCCGAGATATATTGCCATGCAACTTTCCACCATCCAGTTTATCATGACACATTCATCATTGTCATATTGCTTAGCATGATCATGTAGTTGACATAGTATTTTTGGCAAAGCCACCGTTCATAATTTTTCATACTTGTCACTCTTGATTCATTGCATATCCCGGTACACCGCCGGAGGCATTCATATAGAGTCATACTTTGTTCTAGTATCGAGTTGTAATCATTGAGTTGTAAATAAATAGAAGTCTGATGATCATCATTCAATAGAGCATTGTCCCAAAAAAAGAAAGGCCAAAAAAAAGAAGGCCCAAAAAAAGGGGCAATGTTACTATCATTTTTTCCACACTTGTGCTTCAAAGTAGCACCATGATATAGCGAGTCCCATATGTTGTGCTTCAAAGTAGCACCATGTTCTTCATATAGAGAGTCTCTTGAGTTATCACTTTCATATACTAGTGGGAATTTTTCATTATAGAACTTGGCTTGTATATTCCAATAATGGGCCTCCTCAAGTGCCCTAGGTCTTCATGAGCAAGCAAGTTGGATGCACACCCACTTAGTTTCCTTTGTTGAGCTTTCATACATATATAGCTCTAGTGCATCCGTTGCATGGCAATCCCTACTCCTCGCATTAACATCAATCGATGGGCATCTCCCTAGCCCATTTATTAGCCTCGTTGATGTGAGACTTTCTCCTTTTTTGTCTTCTCCACACAACCCCCATCATTATATTCTATTCCACCCATAGTGTTATATCCATGGCTCACGCTCATGTATTGCGTGAAAGTTTATGAGTTTGAAATTATTAAGCTATGAAACAATTGATTGGCCTGTCATCAGGGTTGTGCATGATGAGAGCATTCTTGTGTGACGAAAATGAAACATGACTAAACTATATGATTTTGTAGGGATGAACTTTCTTTGGCCATGTTATTTTGAGAAGACATAATTGCTTAGTTAGTATGCTTGAAGTATTATCATTTTTATGTCAATATGAACTCTTGTATTGAATCTTTCGGATCTGAATATTCATATCACAAGTAAGAAGAATTACATTGAAATTATGCCAACTAGCATTCCACATCAAAAATTATCTTTTTTATCATTTACCTACTCGAGGACGAGCAGGAATTAAGCTTGAGGATGCTTGATACGTCTCCAACGTATCTATAATTTTTTATTGCTCCATGCTATATTATCTACTATTTTGGGCAATATTGGGCTTTATTATCCACTTTTATATTATTTTTGGGACTAACCTATTAACCGGAGGCCCAGCCCAGATTTGTTGTTTTATGCCTATTTTAGTGTTTTGAAGAAAAGGAATATCAGACAGAGTCAAAACGAAACGAAATCAACTAGAGAAGTTATTTTTGGAAGGAAACACACCTGATGGACTTGAACCTCACGTCAGAAGATACGGGAGCTGCCCACGAGGGTGGGGGCGCGCCCCCTACCTCGTGGGGCCCCCGTGGCTCCCCTGACGTGCTTCTTCTGCCTATATAACTCCATATACCCTAAAACTTCCAGAACGGAGATTAGATCGGGAGTTCCACCACCAGAAGCCTCCGTAGCCACCAAAAACCAATCAGGACCCTGTTCCGGCACCCTGCCGGAGGGGGGATCCCTCACCGGTGGCCATCTTCATCATCCCGGCGCTCTCCATGACGAGGAGGGAGTAGTTCTCCCTCGGGGCTGAGGGTATGTATCAGTAGCTATGTGTTTGATCTCTCTCTCTCTCTTGTGTTCTTGAGACGATACGATCTTGATGTATCGCGAGCTTTGCTATTATATTTGGATCCTATGATGTTTCTTCCCCCCTCTACTCTCTTGTAATGAATCGAGTTTCCCCTTTGAAGTAATCTTATCGGATTGAGTCTTTAAAGATTTGAGAATACTTGATGTATGTCTTGCCGTGGATATCTGTGGTGACAATGGGATACCACGTGCCACTTGATGTATGTTAAGGTGACCAACTTGCGGGTTTCGTGACATTGGGAACCTATGCATAGGGGTTGGCACACGTTTTCGTCGTGATTCTCCGGTAGAAACTTTGGGGCACTCTTTGAGGTCCTTTGTGTTGGTTGAATAGATGAATTGAGATTGTGTGACGCATATTGTATAATCATACCCGCGGATACTTGAGGTGACATTGGAGTATCTAGGTGACAGTAGGGTTTTGGTTGATTTGTGTCTTAAGGTGTTATTCTAGTACGAACTCTAGGGATGTTTGTGACACTTATAGGAATAGCCCAACGGATTGATTGGAAAGAATAACTTTGAGGTGGTTTTGTACCCTACCATAATCTCTTCGTTCGTTCTCCGCTATTAGTGACTTTGGAGTGACTCTTTGTTGCATGTTGAGGGATAGTTTTATGATCCAATTATGTTAGTATTGTTGAGGGAACTTGCACTAGCGAAAGTATGAACCCTAGGCCTTGTTTCAACACATTGCAATACTGTTTATGCTCACTTTTATCACTTTCTACCTTGTTGTTTTTATTATTTCAGATTACAAAAACTATTATCTACTATCCATATTGCACTTGTATCACCATCTCTTCGCCGAACTAGTGCACCTATACAATTTACCATTGTATTGGGTGTGTTGGGGACACAAGAGACTCTTTGTTATTTGGTTGCATGGTTGCTTGAGAGAGACCATCTTCATCCTATGCCTCCTACGGATTGATAAACCTTAGGTCATCCACTTGAGGGAAATTTGCTACTATCCTACAAACATGTGCACTTGCAGGCCCAACAATGTCTACAAGAAGAAGGTTGTGTAGTAGACATCAAGCTCTACCCCCCTGGGCGCGCCCCCCTGCCTCGTGGGCCCACGGTGGCCCTCCTCCACTTATCCTTTCACCCATACACTCCTTCCTCACACAAACACGAATAACTAGCTCAAACCCGAGTCCAAGCTCGTTTTGCTGCCATTTTCGATCTCCTTGCTCAAAGCACCTCTCACAAAACTGCTTGGGGAGATTGTTCCTTGGTACGTGACTCCTCCATTGGTCCAATTAGTTTTTCTTCTAGTGCTTTATTCATTGCAAATTTTTGCTGCTTATGTGACCCTGTTCTTGAGCTTGCATGTCAAATTTATATGGTTCCAAGTAGTTTTAATGCATGATATAGGCCCTAGGCACTTGTAGGAGTAGTTGCTATCAATATTATTGAGTTTGGTTTACCTTTATTTTGAAGTTACTAAAAATTTCAGAATTTTTTAAGAAAATGATGTGGAGACTTTTGAGGGGCTCATCGAGCCAAAGCTCGAAGGAAAAGGCACCGAAGCCTAAGTATAATCTGCCGCACACCATGGAGGGTCGGGCGTGTGAATGGCCTTCCGAGGATTTCTTGAGAGCAGCCGAGATTTATGAAGATTTTCATGAATTGGCTAAGAATGTAGGCCTTACATCTTTCCTCCATGACCAATGCGATCAGTATCTCTTACTCACAAATATCTTTGTGCAAAACTTTCATTTCCATTCTAGGAGCTCACCACCTATGGTGGAGTTTTATTTATATGATGAGCATAAGGAGATGTCACTTTATGATTTTTGTCGGGTTTGTTTAGTCCCTTTTGAGGGCAAGACAGAAGAACCACATCGCGATGATGTGGAGGGGTTTATTGATACTATCACTGTAGGGGAAACAAGGAAGGTTTTCGATGCACGAATCACTAGCATACATTTTCCTGTTTTATGTTATTTTGCATTATTTGCTAGTCGTTGCTTAATTGGTCACGAAAACTGTGGAAACCTTAGTATCCCTGATATTATTATTTTGCTCCATGGTTTATATGGTGATAACTCTATTAGTATGGGCGACATTATTGCTAAACGGTTAAGTCTAAACCGTACCAAGGGCCCTGTCTTTGGAGGCATCTATGCTTCACGCCTAGCTGCACATTTTAACATACCTATTAGGCATTATGAGAAGAAAAAGTGTTGCCTCATGTTTATTTAGATTATAAAAGTATGGTGGCACATGATTTTATTGTTAAGAATAGGGAAGGAGGGCTTAAATATCAATTGTTCTTTAACAAACATCATCCTGAGACTATTACCATGCCTGCTCCTTCTTTGTTTGATTTATCTGCAAGCCAGTACCTTGTTCCGTTAAAGGCTATTCATGCCTACCGGAACCCTGCACCAGCCATGGAGCCAGAGCCGGAACCACAAGTTGATCCTTCACGACAGTCTAATTATCAGTGGGATCCGGAGATGATTGTCAGCCAGTGGCAATCGGAGTCTTCCTCTTCTTCATCTCAGTATGATCCCAACTACTATAATGGATATCCGCCAGGCCAGTCGTGGCCATAGACCAACTTAGGCCAAAAGCCTAAGCTTGGGGGAGTACGTATTTCCCACCGACATTACATTTATGTTCACACACTTATTACTAGATGTCGGTGCTCATACTTTTTCATTGTATCATCCATGTTAGTTTATTTTCCTTTTTATGCTTTCTTCTTGTGTGTTTAATAAACCTTAAGAAAAACCAAAAAAAATTAGTTGTAGCTTTTAATCAGTTTAGTTTCCATGCTTGTAGTAGTGATTAAAAAGAAAACCCAAAAATGTTTCTTGTTCTTCTTTTTCTTGTTGGGAGCTTTCCCGTGTAAATAGTTTTATTTCTTTTCTTTTCTTTGGGGGTCGATAGGAGAAGACCATAATTAAATTGTTGAAGTGGCTTGTATATGCATTATTGTTTATCTGACAAAGGAGCCCATATTGCCTTGTCTTCTCCTGTTTATTGAATGCCTGTAGATTCCAACTTAGTCCAATGCACGTGCACTATTATTATTATTCACATCATTCGATCGTGCAAGTGAAAGGCAATTATGATGATATATGATGGACTGGCTGAGATGAGAAAAGCTGGTATGAACTCGACCTCTTTTGTTTTTGTAAATATGATTAGTTCATCGTTCCTGATTTAGCCTATTATGAAGAAACATGTTTGCAATGACAATTAGAGATCATAGTTTCTTGTGCCATGCTTGATTAGCTATGAGTTATAATGGTTTATCTTGCGTGCCAACATGCTATTGAAATGGTTATGATGTGGTATGATAGGGTGGTATCCTCCTTTGAATGATTTAAGTGACTTGACTTGGCGCATTGCTACCTCTTGAGCACTACGTTGGATTTCCCCGAAGAGGAGAGGATGATGCAGCAAAGTAGCGCAAGTATTTCCCTCGATTTTTGAGAACCAAGGTATCAATCCAGTAGGAGGCTACGCGCGAGTCCCTCGTACCTACACAAAAACAATAGCTCAACACAACCAACGCCCTTAGGGGTTGTCAATACCTTCACGGTCACTTACGAAAGTGAGATCTGATAGAGATGATAAATAATATTTTTGGTATTTTTGGTATAGAGATGCAAAGTGAAAAGTAAAAGGCAAATTAAAAAAGCAAAGCAATAATAAAGTGATGGAGATTGATATGATGAGAAAGAGACCCGGGGGCCATTGGTTTCACTAGTGGCTTCTCTCAAGAGCATAAGTATTCTACGGTGGGTGAACAAATTACTGTTGAGCAATTGACAGAATTGAGCATAGTTATGAGAATATCTAGGTATGGTCATGTATATAGGCATCACGTCCGAGACAAGTAGACCGACTCCTGCCTGCATCTACTACTATTACTCCACTCATCGACCGCTATCCAGCATGCATCTAGAATATTAAGTTAAAAACAGAGTAACGCCTTAAGCAAGATGACATGATGTAGAGGGATAGTTTCATGCAATATGATAAAAAAAACCATCTTGTTATCCTCGATGGCAACAATACAATACGTGCCTTGCTGCCCCTTCTGTCACTCGGAAAGGACACCGCAAGATCGAACCCAAAGCTAAGCACTTCTCCCATGCAAGAACAACCAATCTAGTAGGCCAAACCAAACTGATAATTCGAAGAGACTTGCAAAGATAACCAATAATACATAAAAGAATCAGAGAAGATTCAAATATTATTCATAGATAGACTGGATCAAAAACCCACAATTCATCGGTCTCAACAAACACACCGCAAAAAGAAGATTACATTGAATAGATCTCCACGAGAGAGGGGGAGAACATTGTATTGAGATCCAAAAAGAGAGAAAAAGCCATCTAGCTACTAAATATGGACCCGTAGGTCTGAAGTAAACTACTCACACTTCATCGGAGAGGCTTGGATGATGATGTAGAAGCCCTCCGTGATCGATGCCCCCTTCGGCGGAGCTCCGGAACAGGCCCCAAGATGGGATCTCGTGGATACAGAAAGTTGCGGCGGTGGAATTAGGTTTTTGGCTCCGTATCTAATCGTTTGGGGGTACGTAGGTATATATAGGAGGAAGGAGTACGTCGGCGGAGCTTTGAGGGGCCCACGAGGCAGGGGTGAACCCTAGGGGGGGCGCCCTCCACCCTCGTGACCGCCTCATGGCTTTCTTGATGGAGGGTCCGAGTCTCCTGTCTTATCTGATGAGAAAATCGTGTTCCTGAAGGTTTCATTCCGTTTGGACTCCGTTTGATATTCTGTTTCTCCGAAACACTGAAATAGGCAAAAAAAAATAGCTATTCTGGGCTGGGCCTCCGGTTAATAGGTTAGTCCCAAAAATAATATAAAAGTGGAAAATAAAGCCCAATATAGTCCAAAACAGTAGGTAATATAGCATGGAGCAACCAAAAATTATAGATACGTTGGAGATGTATCAAGCATCCCCAAGCTTAATTCATGCTCGTCCTCGAGTAGGTAAATGATAAAAACAGAATTTTTGATGTGAAGTGCTACTTGGCATAATTTCAATGTAAATCTTCTTAATTGTGGTATGAATATTCAGATTCAAAAGATTCAAGACAAAAGTTCATGTTGACATAAAAATAATAATACTTCAAGCATACTAACAAAGCAATTATGTCTTCTCAAAATAACATGGCCAAAGAAAGCTATCCCTACAAAATCATATAGTATGGCTATGCTCTATCTTCACCACACAAAGTATTTAAATCACGCACAACCCCGATGACAAGCCAAACAATTGTTTCATACTTTTGACATTTTCAAAACTTTTTTGATCTTCACGCAATATATGAGCGTGAGCCATGGATATAGCACTATATGTGGAATAGAATGGTGGTTGTGGAGAAGACAAAAAGAGGGGAAGATAGTCTCACATCAACTAGGCGTATCAACGAGCTATGGAGATGCCCATCAATAGATATCAATGTTAGTGAGTAGGGATTGCCATGCAACGGATGCACTAGAGCTATAAGTATATGAAAGCTCAGCAAAAGAAACTAAGTGGGTGTGCATCCAACTCGCTTGCTCACGAAGACCTAGGGCATTTTGAGGAAGCCCATCATTGGAATATACAAGCCAAGTTCTATAATGAAAAATTCCCACTAGTATATGAAAGTGACAGAATGAGAGACTCTCTATCATGAAGACCATGGTGCTACTTTGAAGCACAAGTGTGGTAAAAGGATAGTAACATTGTCCCTTCTCCCTTTTTCTCTCATTTTTTTGTTTGGGCCTTCTCTTTTTTTGTGGCCTCTTTTTTTCGTCCGGAGTCTCATCCCGACTTGTGGGGGAATCATAGTCTCCATCATCCTTTCCTCACTTGGGACAATGCTCTAAAAATGATGATCATCACACTTTTTATTTTTCTTACAACTCAACAATTACAACTCAATACTTAGAACAAAATATGACTCTATATGAATGCCTCCGGAGGTGTACCGGGATATGCAATGAATCAAGAGTGACATGTATGAAAGAATTATGAACGGTGGCTTTGCCACAAATACGATGTCAACTACATGATCATGCTAGCAGTATGAAAATGATGGAGCGTGTCATATGAACGGAACGGTGGAAAGTTGCATGGAAATATTTCTTGGAATGGCTATGGAAATGCCATGATAGGTAGGTATGGTGGCTGTTTTGAGAAGGTATTTTGTGGGTGTATGATACCGGCGAAAAGTGCGCGGTATTAGAGAGGCCAGCAATGGTGGAAGGAAGGAAAGTGCGTATAATCAATGGACTCAACATTAGTCATAAAGAACTCATATACTTATTGCAAAAATCTAGAAGTTATCAAAGCAAAGTATTACGCGCATGCTCCTAGGGGGATAGATTGGTAGGAAAAGACCATCGCTCGTCCCCGACCGCCACTCATAAGGAAGACAATCAATAAATAAATCATGCTCCGACTTCATTACATAACGGTTTGTCATACGTGCATGCTACGAGAATCACAAACTTTAACACAAGCATTTCTCAAATTCACAACTAACAACTAGCATGACTCCAATATCACCATCCTCATATCTCAAAACAATTATCAAGCATCAATTTTTTTCTTAGTATTCAACGCACTCAAAAGAAAGTTTTACAAATCTTGAATACCAAGCATATTATTATTAAGCAAATTACCATGCTATTAAGACTCTCAAAATAATCTAAGTGAAGCATGAGAGATCAATAGTTTCTATAAAACAAATTCACCACCGTGCTCTAAAAGATATAAGTGAAGCACTAGAGCAAAATTATATAACTCAAAAGATATAAGTGAAGCATATAGAGTATTCTATCAAATTCCAAATTATGTATGGCTCTCTCAAAAGGTGTGTACAGCAAGGATGATTGTGGTAGACTAACAAGCAAAGACTCAAATCATAAAAGACGCTTCAAGCAAAGCACATATCATGTGGTGAATAAAAACATAGCTCCAAGTAAAGTTACCGTTAGAAGTAGACGAAAGAGGGGATGCCTTCCGGGACATCCCCAAGCTTTGGCTTTTAGGTGTCCTTAGATTATCTTGGGGGTGCCTTGGGCATCCCAGAGCTTAGGCTCTTGCCACTCCTTGTTCCATAATCCATCAAATCTTTACCCAAAACTTGAAAACTTCACAACACAAAACTTAAAGTAGAAAACTCGTGAGCTCCGTTAGCGAAAGAAAACAAAAGACCACTTCAAGGTACTGTAATGAAATCATTATTTATTTATATTGTTGTTAAACCTACTGTATTCCAACTTCTCTATGGTTTATAAACTATTTTACTAGCCATAGATTCATCAAAATAAGCAAACAACACACGAAAAACAGAATCTGTCAAAAACAGAACAGTCTGTACTAATATGTAGCTAGCGCAAGATCTGGAACCCCAAAAATTCTAAAATAAATTTAGGGACGTGAGAAATTTATCTATTAATCATCTGAAAAAATAATTAACTAAATATTACTCTCCAAATAAAAATGACAGAAGTTCTCGTGAGCGCTAAAGTTTCTGTTTTTTACAGCAAGTTCAATAAAACTTTCCCCAAGTCTTCCCAACGGTTCTACTTGGCACAAACACTAATTAAACACAAAAAAACACAACAAAAACAGAGGCTAAATAAATTATTTATTAAATAACAGCAAGGACAAATATTGGGTTGTCTCCCAACAAGCGCTTTTCTTGAAAGCCTTATAGCTAGGCATACTATTCCAATGATACTCACATGAAAGACAAGAATTGAAGCACAAAGAGAGCATCATAAAACACATGACAAACACATCTAAGTCTAACAAAATTCCTATGCATAGGCATCTTATAGGCGAACAAATTATCAAGGCAAGCAAAAACTAGCATATGCAAGGAAAAGGAAAGAAACAATAGCAATCTCAACATAACGAGAGGTAATTTAGTAACATGAAAATTTCTACAACCATATTTTCCTCTCTCATAATAATTACATGTGGGATCATAAGCAAATTCAACAAAATAGCTATCACATAGAGTATTTTCAACATGATCCACATGCATGCAAAGTTGACACTCTTCCAAAATAGTGGGATTAACATTAACTAAAGTCATGACCTTTCCAAACACACTTTTATCAAAAGCTTCATAAGATTGAACATTTTCCAAATATGTGGGATCTAAAGTTGACATTATTCCAAACCCACTTTTAATATTATTGCAAACATTATAATCAATCTCATATTCATCATGGGGGTTAAATAAATTTTCAAGATCACAAGAAGAATCACCCCAATCATGATCATTGCAACAAGTAGAGGACATAGCAAAACTAGCATCCCCAAGCTTAGGATTTTGCATATTATTATCACAATTTACATTAATAGAATTTATACTATCATCATTGCAATCATGCTTTTTATTCAAAGATCTATCGTGAATCACTTCATAAAGTACTTCATCACACTTTTTAGATTCACGAATTTCAAGCAAAACCTCATAAAGATAATCTAGTGCACAAAACTCACTAGCAATTGGTTCAACATAACTGGATCTCTTAAAAAGATTAGCAAGCGGACGAGGATCCATAGATCTTAGGTTCTCTGTTTAGTAATAAATAAACGACTATTCCAACCATACGAGCAAACAAAAAGCAAGCGGGCAAAAAAGGCAAATACAGAAAGAGAGGGAGGATAGAGAGAGAGAGGGAGAGAGAGAGGTCGAATAAAACGGCAAGGGTGAAGTGGGGGAGAGAAAAACGAGAGGCAAATGGCAAATAATGTAATGCAGGAGATAGGGATCATGATGGGTACTTGGTATGTTGACTTTTGTGCAGACTCCCCGGCAACGGCGCCAGAAATTCTTCTTGCTACCTCTTGAGCACTGCGTTGGATTTCCCCGAAGAGGAGAGGATGATGCAGCAAAGTAGCGTAAGTATTTCCCTCGGTTTTTGAGAACCAAGGTATCAATCCAGTAGGAGGCTACACAAAAACAATAGCTCAACGCAACCAACGCGCTTAGGGGTTGTCAATCCCTTCACGGTCACTTACGAAAGTGAGATCTGATAGAGATGATAAATAATATTTTTGGTATTTTTGGTATAGAGATGCAAAGTGGAAAGTAAAAGGCAAAGTAAAAAAGCAAAGCAATAATAAAGTGATGGAGATTGATACGATGAGAAAGAGACCCGGGGGCCATAGGTTTCACTAGTGGCTTCTCTCAAGAGCATAAGTATTCTACGGTGGATGAACAAATTACTATTGAGCAATTGACAGAACTGAGCATAGTTATGAGAATATCTAGGTATGATCATGTATATAGGCATCACGTCCATGACAAGTAGACCGACTCCTGCCTGCATCTACTACTATTACTCCACTCATCGACTGCTATACAGCATGCATCTAGAGTATTAAGTTAAAAATAGAATAACGCCTTAAGCAAGATGACATGATGTAGAGGGATAGTTTCATGCAATATGATAAAAAACCCATCTTGTTATCCTCGATGGCAACAATACAATACGTGCCTTGCTGCCCCTTCTGTCACTGGGAAAGGACACCGCAAGATCGAACCCAAAGCTAAGCACTTCTCCCATGGCAAGAACAACCAATCTAGTAGGCCAAACCAAACTGATAATTCGAAGGGACTTGCAAAGATAACCAATAGTACATAAAAGAATTCAGAGAAGATTCAAATATTATTCATAGATAGACTGGATCATAAACCCACAATTCATCGGTCTCAACAAACACACCGCAAAAAGAAGATTACATCGAATAGATCTCCACGAGAGAGGGGGAGAACATTGTATTGAGATCCAAAAAGAGAGAAGAAGCCATCTAGCTACTAACTATGGACCCGTAGGTCTGAAGTAAACTACTCACACTTCATCGGAGAAGCTTGGATGATGATGTAGAAGCCCTCCGTGATCGATGCCCCCTCCGGCGGAACTCCAGAACAGGCCCCGAGATGGGATCTCATGGATACAGAAAGTTGCGGCGGTGGAATTAGGTTTTTGGCTCCGTATCTGATCGTTTGGGGGTACGTAGGTATATATAGGAGGAAGGAGTACGTCGGTGGAGCTTCGAGGGGCCCACGAGGCAGGGGGCGCGCCCTAGGGGGGCACGCCCTCCACCCTCGTGACCGCCTCGTGGCTTTCTTGACGGAGGGTCCAAGTCTCTTGGGTCTTATCTGATGAGAAAATCGCGTTCCCGAAGGTTTCATTCCGTTTGGACTCCGTTTGATATTCTGTTTCTCCGAAACACTGAAATAGGCAAAAAAACAGCAATTCTGGGTTGGGCCTCCGGTTAATAGGTTAGCCCCAAAAATAATATAAAATTGGAAAATAAAGCCCAATATAGTCCAAAATAGTAGGTAATATAGCATGGAGCAATCAAAAATTATAGATACGTTGGAGACGTATCAAGCATGTTCACGCATGTAGTTGAAACAAAATCAACATAGCCTTCACGATATTTATGTTCATGGTGGATTATATCCTACTCATGCTTGCATGTGGTGTTGATTAATTTTAATGCATGTTCATGACTGTTGTCGCTCTCTAGCTGGTCGCTTCCCAGTCTTTTGCTAGCCTTCACCTGTACTAAGCGGGAATACTGCTTGTGCATCCAATCCCTTAAACCCCAAAGTTATTCCACATGAGTCCACTATACCTACCTAAATACAGTATCTACCTGCCGTCCCAAGTAAATTTGTATGTGCCAAACTCTAAACCTTCAAATAAATATCCTGTTTTGTATGCTCGAATAGCTCATGTATCAACTAGGGTTGTCTGTATCTTCCATGTTAGGCGGGTTATTCTCAAGAGGAGTGGACTCCGCTCCTCACTCACGAGATAAATGGCCGGTCACCGGGATGCCCAGTCCCATGCTTTATGCAAACTAAATCAAAATAATTGCAAACAAAACTCCCCCTGGGACTCTTGTTAGTTGGAGGCACTCGTTGTTTCGAGCAAGCCATGGATTGATGCTTGTTGGTGGAAGGGGGAGTATAAACTTTACCATTCTATTTGGGAACTGCCTATAATGTGTGTAGCATGGAAGATATTGCCATCTCTTGGTTGTTATGTTGACAATGAAAGTATACCGCTCAAAATAGTATTCACCTCTATTTCAAAACAGAGCTTTGGCACCTCTACAAATCCCTGCTTCCCTCTGCGAAGGGCCTATCTATTACTTTTATGTTGAGTCATCATCCTCTTATTAAAAAGCACCAGTTGGACTGTCATTTGCATTCATTACTGTTAATTTACATTGAGTATGACTTGACTGGATCTCTTTTACCATGAATTACAATGTCTAGTCAGTCCTTGGTCTTTAAAGGTGCTCTGCATTTATGTTTTGCGATCTCAGAAAGGGCTAGCGAGATACCATATTGTTATCATATTATGATTGTTTTGAGAAAGCGTTGTCATCCGAGATTTATTATTATGGCTCGGTAGTTGATTATGCTATTGATATGAGTAAACTTGAGACCTATGCGTTATTGCAAATGTGGTTAGTTATAATCTTTGCTGAAAACTTGAATGCTGGCATTACATATTTACAACAACAAGAGCAAACAGAGTTTGTAAAAGTTTTTCTTTATCACTTTCAGTTTATCAACTGAATTGCTTGAGGACAAGCAAAGGTTTAGCTTGGGGGAGTTGATATGTCTCCATCGTATCTACTTTTCCAAACACTTTTGCCCTTGTTTTGGACTCTAACTTGCATGATTTGAATGGAACTAACCCGGACTAACGCTGTTTTCAGTAGAATTACCATGGTGTTATTTATGTGCAGAAACAAACGTTATCGGAATGACCTGAAACTTCATGGAGCAACTTTTCAGAAAATATGAAAAATACCTGCAAAAGATGAAGGCCAAGGGGCCCACCACCTCTCCACGAGGGTGGGGGGCGCCCCCTACCTCGTGGGCCCCTGTTGCCTCTCCGACTCCAACTCCAACTCCATATATTGTGTTTCGGGGAGAAAAAAATCAGGGAGAAGAAATCATCGTGTTTTACGATACGGAGGCGCCGCCAAGCCCTATAACCTCTCGGGAGGGCTGATCTGGAGTCCGTTCGGGGCTCCGGAGAGGGGAACTCGTCGCCATCGTCATCATCAACCATCCTCCATCACCAATTTCATGATGCTCACCGCCGTGCGTGAGTAATTCCATCGTAGGCTTGCTGGACGGTGATGGGTTGGATGGGATCTATCATGTAATCGAGTTAGTTTTGTTAGGGTTTGATCCCTAGTGTCCACTATGTTCTGAGATTGATGTTGCTATGACTTTGCTATGCTTAATGCTTGTCACTAGGGCCCGAGTGCCATGATTTCAGATCTGAACTTATTATGTTTTCATCAATATATGAGTGTTCTTGATCCTATCTTGCAAGTCTATAGTCACCTATTATGTGTTATGATCCGTTAACCCCGAAGTGACAATAATCGGGATACTTACCGGTGATGAACATAGTTTGAGGAGTTCATGTATTCACTATGTGTTAATGCTTTGTTCCGATTCTCTATTAAAAGGAGGCCTTAATATCCATTAGTTTCCGTAAGGACCCCGCTGCCACGGGAGGGTAGGACAAAATATGTCATGCAAGTTCTTTTACATAAGCACGTATGACTATATTCAGAATACATGCCTACATTATATCAATGAACTGGAGCTAGTTCTGTATCACCCTAGGTTATGACTGTTACATGATGAACCGCATCCGGCATAATTCTCCATCACCGATCCATTGCCTACGAGCTTTCGATATATTGTTCTTCGCCTATTTACTTTCCCGTTGCTATTGCTATCATCACTACAAAATACCAAAAACATTGCTTTTACTACCGTTACCTTTTGTTACCGTTATCACTACTATCATATTACTTTGTTACTAAATACTTTGCTGCAGATACTAAGTTTTCAGGTGTGGTTGAATTGACAACTCAGCTGCTAATACTTGAGAATATTCTTTGGCTCCCCTTGTGTCGAATCAATATATTTGGGTTGAATGCTCTACCCTCGAAAACTGTTGCGATCCCCTATACTTGTGGGTTATCAGCACCAAATTCTGAAATTCCGCCGTGGCACAAAATTATAGCTCCTCGTACCATGCCTAGTACACCTTCTCCTTGTCGGGGTCCTTCGTGTATGGTTTTCCATCGTCACCTGTAACCTGTAGGCTATCTCTATGATATTTACATTAACGTGGCAATCTTTCGGCTCCAGCCATCATGTCGTGATGCGCAGGCCACTTAACATTACAACATATAACCATCTTATACATAAACTCATTATCATGACAAAGGCTATACCACATCATATGCATACCCTACAAAACCAAGTTAGACGTCCTTTAATCGGTTTTATCAAAATTGTAGTTATGTTGTTAACCAGTTTTAACAAGTAACACTAGCTACCTACATCCACAATTTGGGCGATGATTCTTGATGCTAGATTAAGTTTTGGGGTGTGTGAAACAAGAGACTTAATTAAAAATCTCTAGCCCCACACTAAACTTCGTCAAATACGCATGACCCCCTATAAGATCATCCATCTTTGTCACCCTCTTGTGTACGTGATGGTTCACTATTCTCAACTGTGGTGAAGCCTGAGGTACTATTAGCAGATCATCGACAACCAGAACTGACCGATTTTTAGAACCTTATAAGAAGCAACACCATGTTGTCAATGAATTAAACCGAAGCAACACTCGAGGGAAGCATAGCAAGAACATCAACCCTCACAATCACATGTGATATAGATCGCAACCTGCATCTACTCATAGAATCGCTCTGATGCCACTGTTGGGCAACATGGTAGAAAACAAAAAAATCACACCTACGATCACCCAAGAACAATATGAAGATGCATAACGGGTTGGGATCACGATCGTACCGTCACCGAGTTGCAGCGAAAGAAAAACGTGTCGGTGTATATTGTACTTGGAGTCCCTCGTACCACCCACGAATGATCCCTCAAACCTAAGACCGAAAGCATGACCTCTCTACTTGGTTGCAAGCATGCAACCTTCATGATCAGCCAGCACCTTGCCGTCCAGAGCTAATCGTCGCTGAAGAAGGAGATTAGAACCACATTGGGCTTCTAATTATGAGGACAAGAGGATTAGCCAAGCTCTAATTAGTCAACTAGGACCAACCAGAGCAAGAACTAGAAGAACTAGAGGAGGCTCCAAAAACTGTAAATATAATAGAGCAAAAACCCCTAGTATATATAGGTTGGAGGAGGAGGAGGAGAGGGCAGCCACCAAGGAGGGAAAGTCCCTCCTTGGGGCAGCGGACAAGGGGGACTCCTCCCTAGTCCAATTTAGCCCCCCGATATGGTAGGGGGTGATATGTCTCTAATGTATCTATAATTTTTAATTGTTCCATGCTATTATATTATCATTCTTGGATGTTTTACAATCATTTTATACCATTTTTGGGGGACTAACCTATTAACATAGTGCCAAGTGCCAGTTGCTGTTTTTTGCTTGTTTTTACATCGCAGAAAATCAATATCAAACAGGGTCCAAATGCAATGAAACTTTTTGTGGATTTTTTATGGACCAGAAGACACCCAGTGCCAGAGAAGCACCTGGGGGTGCCCTGAGGGGGGCACAACCCACCAGGACACGTCTGGGCCCCCAGGCGCGCCCAGGTGGGTTGTCCCCACCTTGGTGGCCTCCCACACCGCCTCTTTGCTCTATAAATACCTCAATATTCCAGAAACCCTAGGGGAGTCAATGAAAATCAATTCCAGCCACCGCAAGTTGCAGAAACCACAGATCCAATCTAAAAACCATCACGAAGGGGTTCATCATCCTCATTGGTGCCTCTCCGATGATGTGTGAGTAGTTCTTTGTAGACCTACGGGTCCGTAGGTAGTAGCTAGATGGCTTCCTCTATCTCTCTTGATTCTCAATACAATTGTCACTTGGAGATCTATTTTATGTAACTCTTTTTGTGGTGTGTTTGTTGGGATCTGATGAACTTTGAGTTTATGATCAGATCTATGTTTTTATCCATGAAAGTTATTTGAGTTATTTGATCTCTTATATGCATGATTACTTATAGCCTCATATTTCTTCTTCGAATCTTTGGTTTGTTAGGCCAACTAGATCGATTTTTCTTGCCATGGGAAGAGGTGCTTTGTGATGGGTTCGATCTTACGGTGCATGATCCCAGTGACAGAAGGGGAACCGACACGTATGTATCATTGCTATTAAGGATAACAAGATGGGGTATATTTCTACATAAATAGATCTTGTTTACATCATGTCGTCGTTCTTATTGCATTACTCTGTTTCTCCGTGAACTTAATACACTAGATGCATGCTGGATAGCGGTCAATGTGTGGAGTAATAGTAGTAGATGCAGGCAAGAGTCGGTCTACTAATCTTGTATGTGATGCCTATATAATGATCATTGCCTGGATATCATCATGATTATTTGAAGTTCTATCAATTTCGCAACAGTAATTTGTTTGCCCACCGTTGCTATTTTCTCAAGAGAAGCCACTAGTGAAATCTACGGCCCCGGGGTCTCTTCTTTATTATATTTGCCTTTGTGGTCTATTTTTGTTTGCTTTTATTTTCAGATCTATTAATCCAAACACCCAAAAATACCTCGCTGAATTTTATTTTATTTACATTTATCAATCTATCACAATTTTTATCTCGTCTACTTGCCAATTTCTAGCGTCGTTACCCGAAAGGAATTGACAACCCCTTTAATATGTCGGCTTGCGAGTATTTGTTATTTGTGTGCAGGTGTCGTTCACGTAGTGTTGCGCGGTTCTTCTATTCGTTCGATAACCTTGGTCTCATCACTGAGGGAAATACCTACCGTAGTTGTGTTGCATCATCCCTTTCTCTTTGGGGAAATACCGACATAGTTCAAGCCGCATCAGGAGGGCGCCACTTCCTTATGGGCCCTTGTGGCCCATAACTCTTTCCACCTCTTGGCCTTTTTAAGGCCCATTGATATCTATCCCTAATCCCTAATCCCTAATCCCTAATCCCTAATCCCTATCCCTAATCTCTCCCTAATATTTCCCATATATATATATATATATATATATATATATATATATTATTTATTATTTTTAATAATAAAGCATGGATTGACTCCGTGGGTTCATCGTCACAATACGCTTTTTCTCGTGAATTTACGCTTTCAGTTTTTTTCAACATGTCAATATTTTTTCCAAAACCAAGGTGGTACTTGGCTCTAAGTCCGCTCACATGTTTTTCGTCCGTACGTCCGGTTTTGTTCGCTCTCGTATCGTGTCGTCCGTCCAGTTTCAGCTTCGTATCACATGGGCCAGAAAATTTTCAATGGGCCGGTAAGAAAGTTCAACCTCACGACCTTCCCTCCTCTCAGTACTGCCTCCTCTCCATATGGCTGCAATTTTCTTATTCCTATATGCTACAATTTCAGATTAATTAGTCCCACCCTGCTTCTTTCCATCATATCCTAGCAGCTTATATATGTTTGGAGTTGCCCGAATCAACGAGCCAACAAAAGATACGTAGAAATACGCCATGAATCACAAATATCTAGCCCGGAAGGAAGCTGACGACCAATCAAAGAGGAGAGGCACAGAAAATATATAAAAAAGCAGCATGATGCCCAGCCTAACGGACGGTTCTGGCCTAAAGGAGGGGTCGGGCGGTGGCGCTACTCCAAAATCAATGTCCGGGTCTCTGCAAAGTAACCAAGGGAGATGCGGCGGCGGGCACACATAGCATGGAAGTAGAGAGACGGGAGGGGAAAAGGGAAGGAGAGAACGAGGAAAAGAGGAAAGGGAGGTGGACGAAGGCGACTGCAGGCGTAGACGCGTCCAGCAAGCAGGGGAGGAGGTGCGCATGGCTGAGAGCGAGGCTGGGTGGTTCCGACCCGTCAGGTCTTCATGGCCGCTTGGCAAGGATCTGGTCGAAGTGGAGGGAGATGAGGATCATGCTGGAGATAGAAAAGGTAGATGAGTTGACGGTAATAGCATTTAACCTTTTTGTGTCTGCGTACATGTCTAATCATCGGTAACAAAACTAGCCACGTACCAATCCTATCGAAGATCCCGGAAGCACATATGTGCATGGTTGCATGCCTATCAAACAAGAGCTTCCCGAGAAAGTTGGATTATAACAAAATAACCCTTGGTGGCCCCTTTGTCTTAAATTTATTTAAGAAATGTATTATGATGGATTGGCTCAAGTCCTTCCATGGATCCTACTACCCTTCTAATTTTCATCTCTCCGTTTCTAAAACTTGATACATAGAGCTGCAGAACATGCCCTTCATCTGTGCAATAAGCACGTAACAATAATTTCTTTTGAGAATCATAACAATACAATTCAAAAGTATGAGCGCCGGTATATGAACTAGGTGTGTGATAAACACTCTCTTGTCTTCTACGATTCAATGACATGTGTGCCATGCGGTGACTGACATCATTGCTTTGGAATCCACCACATTCAAACACATTGTCATCTCATGAACATTGTCGCCACTGTTGGAGGGAAGAAATGACAAATGAGTATAAGCGGTAACACGAGTGTGGCGTCATGCCAAAATAGAAGACATGAGTTTGTGCCGGGTCTTAAGCAATGCTTATTGGGTTAGTGACATACGATTTTTAATTTTATTGACTCCGTGGGTTCATCGTCACAATACGCTTCTTCCCGTGACTTTGCACTTTCAGTTGAATTTAAAACGTATTTAAGGTGGTACTAATATTTTCATGTCGGCTCCCTGTACGTCAAAAGCATTGCGCAACTTGGGACTGCAGCCGTTTTAGATCTGGTCCTGTGTGTATGTGTTTGATATCTTTTTAATTTTAAAAAATTGGTCGCAACTATGATTTGAGCCCTGGTCTACTGAATGTGTGCAAACGCATCAGACCACTCAGGCTAGGCTCATGAGAGTGGTTAGCTAGGCGTCTCGCTGTTTAAGAATAGAATGCGATGTGTGCGTACTTGGGCTGAGACAATGGGCACGGGCGTGCTGGGCTGGCCGACTGCCCTTTGCGAGCAGGCTGGAGGCTGTTTTTCATATTTGTTTATTTATTAAATAATCCCACATTGCTATTTTACATAATTTTTTACCAGTTTATATACGTTCTTAGGTTGTCAAATATCAAGGAGCTACTTCGGAAATTATGCTAAGAATATGGCATAAATAAGATTTGTGCTTAACGAAACAAATGACGGGAAGAGCAATAGTTATTATGCATAATTATAAGCCGGCATGAGAAATAAAGAAGGAAGGAGTTAGACGGTAATTACAGATTTTTGTTGAAGGAGGTGCGGGAATCAATGGCAGGCGTGTAGTGCCCTCCTTTTATATCTTATGAATAAAAATGATGTGGCATCTTTTTCCTGCATGATCCTCACTAAATTCAGGCCATTCTTTCTTTCGTTGCAACATACAGCGTGTCATGTTTTCCTTGCACTTATAATTCTTACTACATTATGTTTGTAACACATTGAACATTATGTTTGTGCCGCTAAATTTATGTCAATTGTTTTTACCATTGTAACCCACGGGCATATATACTGTTTTTATATATTTATATAAATGGAGGTATAATCTTATTGGTGCTCCCATTTCGTATGTCCATGGCATTTCTTCATACTGAGCTAGGCTATTATACCGATCGTCTGTCCTGGGCCACTTGGCCTCTGCCTCATTGGTTCGCATAATGTTGCACCAATAGAAAATACAGTGCCCTCCCAACCTATCCGTGTGACCCGGTCCAACAAATCAAACCCACCATCCCATTTAAGAGATGAGGCAAAAAATAGTTGACCATGACTGGAATCAAACTCGCAACGTCCACAGTTTTTTGTGTTGATCGTGTTAGCCCGCAAAAACAGTGTTGATTATTTTAAAGCACATATTGTCGTCGGCTCCCATCACTTTAAGTTCCATAAGAACATCCAAATCTATGTGTATGACGGAGAAATGGATGATCACTAGCCTGAGTAGATTTTTAAGTGTAGCATGTGAGCAATTTTATTTGATTTCAATTAATAATGTTGGATGTACACTACTTATAATCATTACATGTATTATGTTATGTTATCAATAACTGGATTTTAAGGCCGCAATTCACACTTTTATTATCCGTTGCAACGCACGGGTCTTTTGCTAGTTTTTATTTTTATTTTTTTAATAATAAAGCACGGATTGACTTTGTGGGTTCACCGTCACAATACGTTTTCTTCTCATGTCATAATACGCTTTTACAATTTGTACGGACAAAATCGTAATATAAACGAGGTGGTACTAATTTGGGTCTGCACGTCCTTCCTCCCTAATTTTTGTCTCCTGCTTTTTTTGGTAATCATCCCGCACTCCGCAAACTTTCATCTGTTATTAATTATTAAGGGTCGCGCTAACTGTCACACGTGTGGCAGGAAGGGAGACGCACCACACGTCTCTAATGTAAACAGATTGCCACGTCATCGCATGCATGCATGTAGGAATCTTTTTGGATTTTCAGTTTTTAAAATGTTTTATCTCTTAAACGAAAAATCCGATTGAAAATTCGTTCTCACCATTAAATCCCTCGCGATGAGATATTCGAAACTAGATCCCATGTTGATATGTTTTGATGAAATTTTCTTTGGATTAAAAGTTGCCATGTCTATTGCATATGAATTGCCATGATGTTTACATTGAAGTTGCCATGATATTTTTCAGCTATTTTCTTCTACATTTAAAAGTAAATTTTGACATTTATAAAACGGGGAATTAAGAAATTAGACTTGCCATGTACCATAAACTAAAATTGCCATGATACATGCACGTAAAATTGCCATGGTTCATACAAAAAATAATTTTCATGATCAAAGTACTGGAGTTGCCATCATCAAAATACTAAAATTGCCATAATCTACAAACTAAAATTGCCACATGGCAACTTTAGTTTAAGCCCTATGAAAACTACAGTGTAAACATCGTGGCAACTTCTGGGAAAAAAATTCGTCGAAACATATCAACATGGGGTCTAGTTTTGAAGATCTCGTCGAGACGGATTTAATGGTGAAAACGGATTTTTAGTTCGCTTTTTTATTTAGGAGATACAACATTTTTAAGACGAAAACCAAAAAAAATTCTACTGATGTCATCTATTCATACGTGGCAAAATGAGTGGTGATGGAGGCGTGTGGGCGATGTGCAAACGCCCACACGTGTGGGCGTTAACATTTCCGATTATTAAGTGAAAAGGGGATTCTAGAGGCCCTCTCTCTCCCGCACAAGGACGCGAGACGCCCCGGAACTAGGGTTCCTTTCGCCGCCGCGCCCCCATGGCACCGCTTCCGGCAACCCTCGCCACCATCTTCCGTCCCCAATCGCCGTTGTAGTCCCCCGCCGCCGGTAAATAGCCTTGAACGGAGCCCTAGCCACTGGCTCCCTGGAGCACGGCGCCCGCCGATAGCCACGATGGAGCGCCGGTGGACGTCCTGATTGTGGGCGAGGATCCCGCCGAGGCGACTAACCTCGACACCGCGCGGCACCCCCAGGCCCCAGCATCTCTGCCATCGCCTCGCGCTGCCGTGCGCAAGGATACCACCACCTCTCCCTGACATCTCTGTCTCCACTCCCCCGAGGTGTGCTGCTCGCCGGCTCCACACCTCTATCCTCTCCCATCCAGTGCTGCTCACGACCTCCTACAGAGATGAAACTTTGCGTCTCCCGTGCAGGCCCTCCTCGCGGACAGCCTCCAACCCACACAAGATCCCCTGTTCTGGCTCTGCAGCCTCCCGTGGCTGAGCAACGAAGAGATCGAGAGGGGAATACTCAGTTGATTTTTCAGGGATTGGTTGTCCGTGGATTCAAAGATGAAGTAGATAGTAAAGGCCAAGGCAACAGGCATCAGACATGTTAATTTTTCTGAACTCTACTATGGAACATGTGTTTCTGAATTTCTGCCAAAGTGTCAACTGTGGATCGTACATAGTAGTGCTCTTTTGATAGTAGGTGGTCTGAATTTCTGTCAAAGTGATAACTGTGGATCATACATAGTAGTGCTCTTTTGATAGTAGGTGGTCGAAGTGTCGAAACACTGGAACAAGCATAAACTGATCCTAGCATCGAAGTGCTTTGTTTTTCCTTTGCATCAAATTATTTTTGTGTTCTCCAGAGTTCAGTGGGACATATGATTGTCGTGCTCCAGCCCGTTTAATCTCAGGTCTGATCTCTTTTCAGCTCTTATATGTATAGTACTTGGTTATACAAACATGGAACTGATGGATATGTTGGATTAATGGATGCATAATTAGACACCTGATGATGAATAGATGGAATTAATGGATGCATACATATATGATTAGACCCTTAATAAGCTTAGATGTACTATGGTTTATTGCATTCTCAGTAGGTTGATAATTACTGTATATGAAAACAAAATTGTGCGTTCTTATTTTGTTGGAATATTCCCACAAGGCCACACCAGCAAGATAATTAGTTTCTTTTTTATGAAACCAATAGCTAATCTATATATTTGCAGGTGATTCAGATGAGCGTCTCCCGACTTTATGCAACAATCAAATTTATTTGAAGTACCAATATTTGCAATAAACATTCTTAATCCATATTAGTTACGGGATTTATAAATCTTTTCACCACTTCATATGTTTGGAGGGGAACATATAAGAAACTGATGGATCACGTATATGTTCTGTGGCATAAATACAATATAATTAATGTGAAAACCACTGATGTGTCTCAGGATCACATGATCTGTTTAAAATAATATATAATTTGCACTCGGCGGAAAAAACTCCCAAAAAAGTTCGCATGTAAATGACTGAATATTATATCCAGATTTCAGTTTTGTCTCATTGACAAAAGTAATCATTGCGATGCACCTGAAGAAATATACGATTATCATGGTAAGTATTTTCGTTTCGTGCAGGGTCTTGCGAGCAGGGAAGGAGAGCACCTGTAAGGTAAGAAGGCACCAATGCAACACGCTGTGAAACCTCGGCATCGCAAACGGGATTCTGTCCAAGGATGCAGATTTTGAAGTGTCAAGTATGATGATTTGGTTGGATGCCTTCTGCCTCTGAGCTTCACTGAACACTTGCGTCCACCACCAACCTGCACATCCGGAAGAAGAGAAGCAAGCTTTCTCCCTCGACCACAACCCACAGCCATGATCCCAGTGCAAAGCTCCTGGTCAGCAATGCCTCACATGATGTGTCATGGAGCCGCCACCCACTGATGTCTACCACCTCGATCCACTCAGTTATGCCCCTCAATGGATCTGGGGAGAGAACCCATGACTATGAGCATTGAGAAGATTAGGTGCGGCGATTAGGTGTGTGGTCACAAAAATGATTGTTTCATGCTTCTCTTCGCCCATCTGTAATGTGTACTCATCCAGAGCAATCTATAATTTTTTTGGCATAGTCTATAGCTTTGAATTAACTTGGTAGCCTCCATGTTCTTAAATAATTTAAGTGGGTTAATTAAGGGACTGCATTGCAATTTGTTTTAGGGTTGGAAGTCAATATACTGTAACTTAGGTTAGTGCTTTGTTTGGGATAGAAAAGTTGGTAAGCTATTGGAAATAAGAAAGCAAACTAATTTTTTATACCAATTCTGGTATTAGACTAAGTGGAGTGATATTATATGTTCATAACACATGTTCGTATCTGTCATCAAACAGACATTAGTACATTTTTTTAGTCAACCAAGCACAACTTACATGATACCAGACTCAAATTCCCAACTTAAATTTTGCCTTTGGCAATGTGTGAGTATTCTATTTTCTGAAAACCAAGCAGGAGCTCTGCCAAAATACTATTAAGACAAGGGGATGGAGTACTTACTGTGTAGAATTATGGTTATAACATGGACGTGCTAAGCAATCCAAATCTTATTACATGGATATTTTTGAAGTTTGTAATATAGCAGCTCCTATAAGTATTAGTATAGCAGAATTCCTGCTGACTTACATTTCTATGAATTTTTAGATAATGGTAATAATGCTTAAAACCTTACACCAAGGTTGTATATCATAGTCTTTTGCACTATCCGAGAGGTTAAGCATCCCAGATCATAATCCAATCATGACTGATATTGCCACATGCTCGGGCAGAAGCTCAAGGTCGGCAATGCCACAGTCATGCATAATCTTAGATGTTGTCCAGCTAGCTCTGCCATCCATACCCCCTCAATGATACTTCCGAGAGAGCATCCATCACCATGATCATGGCAGAGCAGGTTAGGCGTTTTATCACTTATCAGCACGATTTTTTTATGCCACGTTCTTTGTAATATTGTTCATCTATTTGACATAATGCCTAGCCATGGTGCCATGTGCAAGTCGCTATTGAGAGTCATCGACATAATTGCAGATCAATGTGTAACACTATGTTATGCCAGGTCTAGGATACCGAGGGCATCCAGATCAACCTCTTTGAGGCTTGAAACACTATGTTTGTTAGGTTTTTTTTCGTGAAACTACCCCTTTTACATATTGTTTTGATGCATATGAGCAAAGTCCCAGGTTCTTCTTATTTCATTTAGTTGGCACCAATAAGAGCATCTATAGCCGGACGCCTCAAATCATCTTTCATACGCCCGCGGACGCGCCCGGGTTAGTGACCGGACAAGAGAGAGAAGAAAAAAACTGACCCAACCGGACCCTCATGCAATTTCTATACGTTCGGGTTGTCCGTGAACTCTCATGTCCATCTCAAATCTAGGGAGGATATGAGGGCTCACAAACGCGCCAATCTTCATCTCCATCAATCACATGCGAGTGATCGGACATATGAAGAAGAAAAATGAGGAGTGTGGCTGTGTGGATGGATAAATAGGGGCTTAAAACGGACACGCCCGGTCACTGTCAGGGCGCATCCGTGGGCGTTTAAGGGGTCATATTTGCTATGTCCTGCTGTAGATGCTCTAACGGAATAGCTCTTGCACAACCTTGGTTGTCTATCTGATCTACTAAATAGTATATATTAGGATCAAAGGAAAGAAAAATACTTATAGTATTTGTTCTGCTTGATAACATTATGTGATTTTCATATAGATGTGAGATATTTTCACTGGTTCAAAAACGATGTGGCGTGTCTTTGTTGTTGACATACTCCATCCATCTAGAATTACTTGAAGTTATTTTCCTTTTTTCACTTGGTCACCATCGTTGGGTTTTTTTTGAGGGAAGATCGTTGGGTTGACACTTTATAATTAATGCTTTTATGTTGAGAATGTGTTGGGAGGCTAAGAGCAATCCTAATTAAACATGTCCAATCGTGGCCTCTGCAATTGTAGTATTTACTGCCAGCAGTTTCAAATAAAAGGGAAGATGAGACAAGGTAGAAGGAGATGGATTGGAGCTGCACACACGAACTTTCAAATTGATTTTATACCCGTTGCAACGCACGGGCCCTTTTCCTAGTTTAAATTAAATATAACATGTTCTAAATACCTCTAGACTATTATATATATATATTAACATCTCCAAAAACATTTTCCACTTATATATAATTTATCAGTATTACCCGATACTCACTGAAACCCTTCTGGTGACATCGAAATGCTTCCGGATCCTCTCAGAACTATTCTGAATATTCATGAAATAATTTCACAAATATATTCTCATGACTACTATCTTATTAACACTTAGCAGATAGTGATTTCCTTAAGCTTGTGCCCCGTAGGTTTGGTAACTCATAGACATGAACGAAACCGTTCGTTCAATGACCAGTAGCGGGACCCTGGTCGTCCGTATCAGTCCCTATGAGTACACAAATGATATTTGAGCAAAGCTTTGGTTATCATGTGATGTTCCCTTTGATTCGCGATACTTTACAAAACCCGGGATGCATCCTTATCCTCCCGAGTCATCACTATGCTCACTATACCGAAATCCTCATTACCGATTTTGCTCTTCTTTCTCGTTATTTTATTCCGGCATCCCCGTGACCAAGTCATGTGTGTCTGTACAGACGATGATTGATGCCATCACACCAAGGGGGCCCTAAGAATATCTCTCCATCGTTAGAGGAGCAAATCCCACTCTCGAGCTATCTGGTTACTTGTCAAACTTTCTGATGAACCTGCAAGTTGTCGTTATGATCACTGTGTTACAGGTGTCTGATACGTCTCCAACGTATCTATAATTTTTTATTATTCCATGTTATTATATTATCATTCTTAGATATTTTATATTCATTTTATAGCAACTTTATATAATTTTTTGGGACTAACCTATTGACATAGTGCCCAGTGCCAGTTGCTGTTTTTTGCTTGTTTTTTACTTCACAAAATATCAGTACCAAACAGAGTCCAAACGCAGGGAAACTTTTTGGAGATTTTTTCTGGACCAAAAGACACCGTATGGGCCAAGAAAGCACTAGAGGGGAGGCCCATGGGGAGCACAACCCACCAGGACGCGCCTAGGAGCCCAGGCATGCCCAGGAGGGTTGTGCCCCCCACGTAGCCCCCTGCACCGCCTCTTCGCCCTATAAATTTCCAAATATTTCAGAAATCCTAGGGGAGCCGACCAAACACAATTCCAGCCGCCGCAAGTTCCAGAACCACGAGATCCAATCTAACACCATCAGGGAGGGGTTCATCATCCTCATTGGTGCCTCTCCGATGATGCGTGAGTAGTCCACCATAGACCTAAGGATCCGTAGGGAGTAGCTAGATGGCTTCCTCTCTCTCTCTCTCTCTCTCTCTCTCTCTCTCTCTCTTGATTCTCAATACAATGGTCTCTTGGAGATCTATTATATGTAACTCTTTTTGTGGTGTGTTTGTTGGGACCCAATGAACTTTGAGTTTATGATCAGATCTATATCCATAAATATTATTTGAGTCATCTTTGATCTCTTATATGCATGATTATTTATAGCCTCGCATTTCTTCTTCGGATCTTTGGTTTAGTTAGGCCAACTAGATCGATTTTTCTTGCCATGGGAAGAGGTGCTTTGTGATGGGTCCGATCTTGCGGTGTTCTTTCCCAGTGACAGAAGGGGCAGCAAAACATGCATGTATCGTTGCTATTAAGGATAACAAGATGGGGGTTATTCCTACATGAATAGATCTCGTCTACATCATGTCACCGTTCTTATTGCATTACTCCGTTTCTCCATGAGCTTAATACACTAGATGCATGCTGGATAGCGATCGATGTGTAGAGTAATAGTAGTAGATGCAGGCAGGAGTCGGTCTACTAATCTTGGACGTGATGCCTATATATTTATCATTGCCTTGGATATCGTCATAACTATTCGGTCATCTATCAATTGTCCAACAGTAATTTGTTTACCCACCGTGTGCTATTTCTTGAGAGAAGCCACTAGTGAAATCTACGGCCACCGGGTCTATTCTTTATCATATTTGCTTTGAGATATATTTTTATTTGCTTTTATTTTTAGATCTATTATTCCAAAAAAACACAAAAATACCTTGCTGCACTTTTTTATTACTTATTTTATTTTGCATTTTAGCTATTAATTCAATCTATCACAAATATTCTCCCGTCAACTTGCCAATTTCTAGCGTCGTTACCTAGGAGGGATTGACAACCCCTCTTACGCGTCGGGTTGCAAGTATCTGTTCTTTGTGAGCGGGTACCGTTTACATAGTGTTGTTTGGTTCTCGTACTGGATTGATAACCTTGGTTTCATAACTGAGGGAAATACCTACCATAACTATACTGCATCATCCCTTCCTCTTTGGGGAAATACTGACACGGTTTCAAGCGACATCAGTGATGTTTGAGCAACCCCAAAACCCATCGTATAGTAAGAAGTGACCATGATACTCTCATATTCTAAGGAGCAATATCACATTGACACTCCATGTTATTATAATTTAATGCAGACGATATTAACTCAATTCATAACAAACAAGATTAGGTTGATTCAATATGATTGTTCTTCTAACATCATAATCTCAATGTTATTTTAGGATCATTGTTACACTTAACGATATCCTAAGATTCAAAAAGCGTGATCACCAACAACACTTGAGCTAGTCCTAGAGGCGAGACTTGGAACCTTTTCATTTATCGTTTATCATCCCACACATGCATATGAGTTTTCCACTGGATAACATATTACAGGATCATAGCAGTTATAGCATAGGATAGAAAATCCTTAATTGTGAATATGGAAATATAATAACGCAAATATTATTCTGTCTAGGGCATATTTCCAATAAATTGGTGCACAAGGAGACAACTCAGAATGTGTGTCATATATCTATGGGGATACTAACTCTTACGACAAACCATGTTTCTGCCTCATCTCCAGAGGCATCTATGAAAGGGGGGCTGGTCTTGTCCTCCAGTGGGTTATGTTAAACTTGATGTTGATTCTTTCTTTTGACCATGACCTGCTTAGGGGTACAATGGGGGCAATGCTTAGAGATGACAAAGGCAGATTTATCGCGGGGAGGGTGGGGATGGGAAGATAGACTACTGTGATGTCTTGACAACTAAAGCCTTGGCACTGATTGGGATCTAATCGCCTTATTATTAACTCGGACAATTCGAATGTGATTGATACCATGAAGGATCGAGGACGGCTGGCGGGTGTAGCGGCGGCTATTTCGATGATTGTTTTCATTATGCTTGTGATTTCATAATTACTAGGTTCAAACACTAAAAAAGAGAAGCAAATAAAGTTGCTCACGAGCTCGCTAGATTAGCTAGATCTTCTCTGACTTATGAGTGGTTTGAGGAACCGTTGAATGAAATTTAAATGGCCCTCATAAATGATTTATTGGTTATCTCTAATGAATAAAGCTTGAGGTTTATTTCAAACAAAATAGATACTCTTCCTTCGAAAAGGTTACAATTAAACCCTATGCCTTTGCAGGATATCAACTACGCGAACCTCCCCTGGGGAGATGAGCCCTCCCCTTGCCTATCCTCGCGTTGGGGGGCCCCAGATCTTCTCCCTCACTTTCCCACTCTCCCGCGAGCTCCTACACCCTCTAGATCTCCCTTGATTGTCGTTCAAGAGCCCTTGGTCGTTGCTGGAGATGTGTTCAGTGGCCAATGCCCAACACCCGCCCAGTCGACAAGTATAGGAGCTTTGCCATGACACCGCACACATCTTAGCGGAAGGACTCGAGCTCCGATGCCTCGTGACAAGTGAATCGGTCTGTTCTTCCTTGTCACAGCCGACGATCAATTCAACGCCATCAGAGCTTCTTGAACCTCTCTAGAATGTTTGTCCGCTTCATGGTGAGCTTCCTTATGTCTCCCTTCTCTTGCAGTTATCGATTGCATCATGTAGCGAGCTTGCCGCCAAAGCCATGACCTCACCGTGCATTGCATCACTGTCTTCGCATAGTCGCCGTTATTCTAGAGCTCACATCCGTAAAAACAGAGGATGAATTCGTGCTTCCAGGGCTCTCAGGATCCCTCCTTTCCCCTTAACTTGTTGGATTGTGCCCTACATCGCCATTGCCATATCACTCATAGTCGCACCGCCACCCTTATCTCGCTCCCAACGAGTTCCATCTGCCTTGGTCCAATGGACGCGTGTGAACTCGGGAGTTCTCCTAGTGACCTCGACTCACTTTTTTGTGGCCTCCCGAGTAGACACCACCGTGCATGAGGTCGCCAACTGATGGTGTAATGGCCAAGGGGTGCCTCACCATGTCGGTTGCGGACATGGTAGGCCGGTCCAAGGACCCCTAGGTCGGTTCCTCCGTGGGCCTCATGGAGGCCATGGCGCTTTGCAGAGAAGACCCCAAAAGCCTTGTCGTCCAAGTCAAGGAAGATGGAGCCGTGGAGGACTCACCCTCCACCAACGTGGCCTACTAGGTTGTGTAACCCTAGGAGACCTAGTGTGTTAAATAAGTCGGGGGTGAGCTAGTCGATAGATCATATACAGACCCTTGGTTCTATAAATATACTTTGTACACCCCTATCACAATATACAGAGAGCAGGGGTTTGGTTTTACCTCCACTGAGAGGGCCCGGACCTAGGTAAACTCGCCTCCTTGTTTCCCCTCCGACCTACTCACCTCTCCGGGATACCCTGTTGAGGGATCATCTAAAATCATCTTTGATAGTGGTGGCCATGCACATCTAGGTGAACACAATGGTGTCATTGGATCTGGGCACGATCTACGCGCCAAGTCAGATGTTCATCTTGGTCGCCGCCACTTTCGTCGCCGACTCGGCTGCCCACCTCGGCCAGGTCGAAAACTTCACTCCAGATCAGATCGTCAGATTCAGCAACCTAGAGTACGTCACAGATTACCACGGTGAGTTGATCCTTTGGGGCTTGGCGTCTTGTCGGGCCCAGGAGCAGCATGAGGTCATTTTTTACCCACCCACCACCACAAATATCGAAGATTTCACCAAAGTAAGATCGTTGGTGTCGACGAGCGGTGATTTGCTCCACATGTCATGGTCGTCGGCGTCTTCTGATCAACATCGATGGCCTTGTGACCGTTGCTTCTACTACAAGCTCCTGGGTTTTGACGAGTTTTATTCGGTGAGACGGGGGCCAGAGGCGACATCGATATTTACTCATGATGCCTCGTTCGTGGATGCAATAGGAAGAAGACTTTGGCATCCCCAAAGATTTGGATATTTTAATTTCTATAACGTTTTTTTGTATGGGTATGTGCTACTTAATATGTGCGGTCATGTACTGCTCATCCATCCCATAAAGTCACAATCACCCGGGTTCTTCCGTTGTGATGCTGTAGCTCCAAAGGAGCATGGCCATTTTGAACTTTTAGATGAACTGGTTGGCGTATGTTGTTCATTAATATCTGCATTCATCATCACACTAATATCGAAGGCTCAAGTTACCGAACACAAGCCAGGGCTAGATGAGCATCAAACGAAAAACACATGTAAATAGTGTGAAACAGTACTCCCTTCAATGCAATCTGCTCTTACATATTTGCTTATATTCTCAATAATAATAGGAAAAAAAACATGCTACTAACTATCACATCGATTAGTAAATACTACACCACAATTGGCACATGATACGTTGACCATTTTGATGGTTGCAAGTTTGTAATCTTAATTAATCTTGATAGACACGTCCCCGGATTAATTGTTTTGTGATGAGCAGTAACCAAATCCGATCGTCGGCACCAACTCAAGACGACAAGGCTGCACAGCAAATGGAGACGTCAGAGTTCAGCTGAAAGCAATCAAGCTCAACCATGCATGGACAGTATTGATTTTCAACTTTCAGACGTGAGCGAGTAGTTCTCTCAAAACGGGTCTTTCGTCCCGCTTTATATATAAAGCAACATCCAAATAAAGTATACGGCCGAACGATACAAGATGATTAGATAGCCCTCACACAATGCCCATTCTAGGATAATCAGATCAAGCAAGCCACACACGACTACGCTACCAAGAGAGAGAACATAAAGAACTGAAAACAACGCCACACTACGCCCTATAACACCTAAGCTCCATGACAATGCCCCCACGTCCCGGGAGGGAGAACGGCGCTAGGTGTCGCCGCTACTAAGATCCACACAGACAAAGATTTTTATCCGGAACCCATACATGAAGAGGAGCACCACGACGACGTTTTCAAGAAGATAACGGCGCCCACGAGCGTCGCCGTCATTGGCGCAAAGCGCGGAGCTTTCGCTCAGCACCTCCCCGCGCCGCCACGAGGTCTCTAGGACAAACACGACGAGGTCAGAACTCTAGATCCGGATAGGGGCGATGCCATTGCCAGATAGCATGCCCGAGCCACCTACCGCTCCACCTCTTGCCGCCCACATGGAGCCCGCCGAAGAGCCACCCATGCAGACCGCTACTCGGGGCCACCGCCCCGGCATCCATGTCAAAGACACGACCAACCGCCCACATCACGGTGCAACCACCACGGTAGGAGGAGTAAAAGGTGTCTCCTTTCACTCCTAGCCAGGCATCAGCCACGGAGTTTGGGTCAACGCCTCCACAGCAGGAGGCATCCACGCACGCGTCTCCAGTCAGTCCCGAGGACCGGGGGAGACACAACACCATGACCATCGACGGCCGTCACCGACCACACTCGCATAGCGCCATGTCCGTGGTCATTGGCGCCGATCTGTCCAACAGGTTAGTGGAATCCCGACCACCACCAGCTACCACCGCACCCGCGAGGAGAGGGATCTCATCGCCCGCGGACGCATCCCGGACCGCGCCCGCCTTCGCCTACCCGAAGCAGAAGCTCCGACCCACCTCGTGCCCCAAGCCGATCCGCCCGAGCATGGGCCCCAGGTCCCGGTCGTCTCCGTCGTGCAGGCATCTGTGCCACCAGCCTAGACCCAAGAGAAGAGAAGCGCCTCCACCACGCGCGCTCCGCCGCCAAACAACAGCCGCTGAAGCCGAAGCCACCGCGAGCATCTCGCCGACCAGTGAAGGAAATATGCCCCGGGGCAATAATAAAGTTATTATTTATATTTCCTTATATCATGATAAATGTTTATTATTCATGATAGAGTTGTATTAACTAGAAACTTGATACATGTGTGAATACATAGAAAAAAAGTGTCCCTACTATGCCTCTACTTGACTAACTCGTTAATCAAAGATGGTTAAGTTTCCTGACCATAGACATGTGTTGTCATTTGATGAACGGGATCACATCATTACGAGAATGATGTGATGGATAAGACCCATCCGTTAGCTTAGCATAATGATCTTTAAGTTTTATTGCTATTGCTTTCTTCATGACTTATACATATTCATTTGACTATGAGATTATGCAACTCCCAAATATCAGAGGAACACATTGTGTGCTATCAAACGTCACAACATAACTGGGTGATTATAAAGGTGCTCTACAGGTGTCTCCGAAGGTGTTTGTTGGGTTGGCATAGATCGAGATTAGGATTTGTCACTCCGAGTATCGGAGAGGTATCTCTGGGCCCTCTCGGTAATGCACATCATGATAAGCCTTGCAAGCAATGTGACTAATGAGTTAGTTGCGGGATGATGCATTACGAAACATGTAAAGAGACTTGCCGGTAATGAGATTGAACTAGGTATGAGGATACCGATGATCGAATCTCGGGCAAGTAACATTCCGATGACAAAGGGAGTTACGTATGTTGTCATTGCGGTTTGAACGATAAAGATCTTCGTAGAATATATAGGAACCAATATGAGCATCCAGGTTCCACTATTGGTTATTGACCGGAGATGTGTCTTAGTCATGTCTACATAGTTCTCGAACCTGTAGGGTCTGCACGCTTAATGTTCGATGACAATTTGTATTATGAGTTATGTGTTTTGGTGACCGAAGATTGTTTGGAGTCCTGGATGAGATCACGGACATGACGAGGAGTCTCGAAAAGGTTGAGAGGTAAAGATTGATATATTGGAAGATGGTATTCAGACACCGGAATGGTTTCGGAATGGTTCGGGTATTTTTTGGAGCACCGAGGGGTTACCGGACCCCCCCTCCCCCCGGGGAAGTAATGGGCCTACATGGGCCATAGGGGAGAGATGAGGCAGCCCACAAGGGGTGGAAGCGCCCCCCTCCCATGGGGAGTTCGAATTGGACTAGGGGAGGGGCGCACCCCCCCTTTCCTTCTCCTCCTCCCTCTCCCTTTCCCCTTTCCCCTCTATAAGAAAGGAGGGGGGCGAATAGGACTTGGAGTCCTATTCGATCCCCCCCATGGAATGCCCCTAGGGCCGGCCGCCTCCTCCCCTCCTCCTTTATATACGGGGGCAGGGGCCACTCCAAGGCACAACAGTTGTTCTCTTAGCTGTAGCGACCCAACCCGAATGGGTCGAAGTCTTTGTGCTTAAGTGGCATCCCTGGATCGGTATGCTGACACACACAGTACTCGAGGGTTTATAACAGAGTTCAATCACATGTGTAATATAACGTAAGTACTATTACCTCAATCCACATAGCGAAAGTAACATCAAAATTGTGGAGTCCCAATAACACCAACGGCAAAGTTGAGTGTAGACATTGTAACCCTAACGTATCACTTACTCATCGTAGGATTCCTACAACATGAGACGCTGCAGCCGTGTAGGTCAGTACGTTGAATGTACTAGCAATTTCACATCATAGAATAAAAATGTAAATGTCTATCACTATATGCATACTTGGCTGGTGGAGGCTCTAAGTTAAATTTTACATAAAGCTAATTTTTCCCTACAACAAAGGAATACATTTTATTTTACTACCAAGTTTATGTCAATATTGAGAAGGTTCCTCCAACTCAATCCCAAAATTCCCAAGTCATTAATAACCCAATACATTAATTAAATAAAGTGATGAGATCAACCAATAATCCACTTCTAGATGCTCAAATTTGTCCATAACCGGGGACACGACTAATCATGATTAGTTTGGAGGTTTGCGCATTTTTCCCCACAAGACTCGATCTCCTCTATTGAATTCCTTGCACTGCCTCATGTTTGAGAACCGGATGATCGAGACATAGTCTTTCTGAAGAGGTCCCCTTAACCGATAGATAGGCCGGTACACCTACAATTTCCCCTACATCTGCTAGCCTATTATGGAAAGGTTTCCCACAGCTTACTCAACTATGCCAGAGTCCATAATGGCTTGTGGCTGCACACGGAAGTTTTGTAACACCCACAATGCGGCTATATCTCCCATGTGTCGGGGCACGACTTAGAGACATAGCCGCATGGTAGTTTTGTCGCAAGAGGGGTAATCTTCACACAATCCCTTGTACTGAATAAGAAAGGGATAAAGAGTTGGCTTACAATCACCACTTCACACAATACATAAATAACTCATACATCATCCAAATACACTCAAAGACCGGCTACGGTCAAATCCGAGTAAAAAGGAAGATAACCCCAAATGCTAGATCCCCGATCGTCCCAATTGGGCTCCACTACTGATCATTAGGAAAAGAAACATAGTAACGGCCTGAATCCTCGTCAAACTCCCACTTGAGTTCGATAGCATCACCTGCACTGGTATCCTCGGCACCTCCAACTATTTGGAAGTATCCGTGAGTCACGAGGACTCAGCAATCTCACACCCGTGAGATCAAGACTATTTAAGCTTATGGGTAGGAAAGGGGTAGTGAGGTGGAGCTGCAGCAAGCACTAGCATTTACAGTGGCTAACATACGCAAATAAGAGCGAGAAGAGAAGCAATGCAACGGTCGAGAAGCTAGAAGTGATCCTGAAACTACTTACGCTCAAGCATAACACAAGACCGTGTTCTCTTCCCGGACTCCGTCGAAAAGAGACCATCACGGCAACACACGTGGTTGAATCATTTTAATTAAGTCAAGTGTCAAGTTCTCTACAACCGGATATTAACAAATTCCCATCTGCCACATAACCATGGGCATGGCTCTCAAAAGTTTATACCCTGCAGGGGTGTCCCAACTTAGCCCATCACAAGCTCTCACGGTCAAAGAAGGATATTCCTTCTCTCGGAAAGACCCGGTCAGTCTCGAAATCCCGGTTACAAGACATTTCAACAATGGTAAAATAAGACCAGCAAGACCACCCGACTATGCCGACAAATCCCGATAGGAGCTGCACATATCTCGTTCTCAGGGCACACCGGATGAGCAATCCGTACAACTAAAACCAGCCCTCAAGTTTCCCTAAGGTGGCGCTACAAGGGGCTCTAGTTTGGACCAACACTCAAAGGAGCACTGGCCCGGGGGGGTTAAAATAAAGAAGACCCTTGGGCTCACGAAAACCCAAGGGAAGGGCTTAGGTGGCAAATGTTAAAACCAAGGTTGGGCCTTGCTGGAGGAGTTTTATTCAAAGCAAACTGCCAAGGGGTTCCCATAACACCCAACCGCGTAAGGAACACAAAATCAAGGAACATAACACCGGTATGACGGAAACGAGGGCGGCAAGAGTGGAACAAAACACCAGGCAAAAGGCCGAGCCTTCCACCCTTTACCAAGTATATAGATGCATTAATTAAAATAAGAGATATCGTGATATCCCAATATATCCATGTTCCAACAAGGAACAAACTTCAACTTCACCTGCAACTAGAACGCTATAAGAAGGGCTGGGAAAAAGTGGTAACATAGCCAACTAACGGTTTGCTAGGAAGGTGAGTTAGAGGCTTGGCATGGCAATATGGGAGGCATGATATAACAAGTGGTAGGTAGCGTGACATAGCGACAGAACGAACAACTAGCAAGCAAAGATAGAAGTGATTTCGAGGGTATAGTCATCTTGCCTGCAAAGTTCTCTGAGTCGTCGAAAGCTTGATCCTCGTTAGCGTACTCAACAGGTTCCTCGGTCACGTACTTGTCTCCCGGCTCTACCCAAGGCAAGAACACAAACAAATGAACAAACTGTTGGAAATATGCTCTAGAGGCAATAATAAAAGCATTATTATTATATTTCCTTGTTCATGATAATTGTCTTTATTCATGCTATAATTGTGTTATCCGGAAATCGTAATACATGTGTGAATAATAGACACCAACATGTCCCTAGTAAGCCTCTAGTTGACTAGCTCGTTGATCAACAAATAGTCATGGTTTCCTGACTATGGACATTGGATGACATTGATAACGAGATCACATCATTAGGAGAATGATGTGATGGACAAGACCCAATCCTAAACACAGCATAAGATTGTATAGTTCGTTTGCTAGAGTTTTCCAATGTCAAGTATCCTTTCCTTAGACCATGAGATCGTGTAACTCCCGGATACCGTAGGAGTGCTTTGGGTGTACCAAACGTCACAACGTAACTGGGTGACTATAAAGGTATACTACGGGTATCTCCAAAAGTGTCTGTTGGGTTGACACGGATCAAGACTGGGATTTGTCACTCCATATGATGGATAGGTATCACTGGGCCCACTCAGCAATGCATCATCATGATGAGCTCAAAGTGACCAAGTGTCTGGTCACGGGATCATGCATTACGGTACGAGTAAAGTGACTTGCCGGTAACGAGATTGAACGAGGTATTGGGATACCGACGATCGAATCTCGGGCAAGTAACATACCGATTGACAAAGGGAATTGTATACGGGGTTGCTTGAATCCTCGACATCATGGTTCATCCGATGAGATCATCGAGGAGCATGTGGGAGCCAACATGGGTATCCAGATCCCGCTATTGGTTATTGACCGGAGAGCGATCTCAGTCATGTCTACATGTCTCCTGAACCCGTAGGGTCTACACACTTAAGGTTCGGTGACGCTAGGGTTGTAGGGATATGTATATGCAGTAACCCGAATGTTGTTCGGAGTCCCGGATGAGATCCCGGGCGTCACGAGTTCCGGAATGGTCCGGAGGTAAAGAATTATATATAGGAAGTGCTATTTCGGTCATCGGGACAAGTTTCGGGGTCACCTGTATTGTACCGGGACCACCGGAAGGGTCCCGGGGGTCTACCGGGTGGGGCCACCTGCCCCGGGGGGCCACATGGGCTGTAGGGGGTGCGCCTTGGCCTATATGGGCCAAGGGAACCAGCCCCAAGAGGCCCATGCGCCTAGGGTTCAAGGAAGGGAAGAGTCCCAAAGGGGGAAGGCACCTCCTAGGTGCCTTGGGGAGGAGGGATTCCTCCCTTGGCCGCACCCCCTTAGGAGATTGGATCTCCTAGGGCCGGCGCCCCCCCCCCCTTGGACTCCCTATATATAGTGGGGAAAGGAGGGCCTCTCATACCACATCTTTGGTGCCTCCCTCTCCCTCTCCAACACATCCTCCTCCTCCATAGTGCTTGGCGAAGCCCTGCCGGAGTACTACAACTCCATCACCACCACGCCGTCATGCTGCTGCTGGAGCCATCTTCCTCAACCTCTCCTCCCCCCTTGCTGGATCAAGAAGGTGGAGACATTACGCTGACCGTACGTGTGTTGAACGCGGAGGTGCCGTCCGTTCGGCGCTAGGATCTCCAGTGATTTGAATCACGTCGAGTACACCTTCCTCATCCCCGTTCTTTGAACGCTTCCGCGCGTGATCTACAAAGGTATGTCGATGCAATCCAATCACTCGTTTCTAGATGAACTCCTAGATGGATCTTGGTGAAACCGTAGGAAAATTTTTGTTTTCTGCAACGTTCCCCAACAGTGGCATCATGAGCTAGGTCTATGCGTAGTTCTCTTGCACGAATAGAACACAAATTTGTTGTGGGCGTAGATGTTGTCAACTTTATTGCCGCTACTAGTGTTATCTTGCTTCAGCGGTATTGTGGGATGAAGCGGCCCGGACCAACCTTACACGTACGCTTACGTGAGACCGGTTCCACCGACTAACATGCACAAGTTGCATAAGGTGGCTGGCGGGTGTCTGTCTCTCCCACTTTAGTTGGAGCGGATTCGATGAAAAGGGTCCGTATGAAGGGTAAATAGAAGTTGACAAATCACGTTGTGGCTTTCACGTAGGTAAGAAAACGTTCTTGCTAGAACCCTACTTCAGCCACGTAAAACTTGCAACAACAATTAGAGGACGTCTAACTTGTTTTTGCAGCAAGTGCTTTGTGATATGATATGGCCAAAGTTGTGATGAATGATGAGTGATATATATGTGATGTATGAGATGTTCATGCTATTGTAATAGGAATCACGACTTGCATGTCGATGAGTATGACAACCGGCAGGAGCCATAGGAGTTGTCTTTAATTTTTGTATGACCTGCGTGTCATTGAGAAACGCCATGTAAATTACTTTACTTTATTGCTAAACGCGTTAGCCGTAGTAGTAGAAGTAATAGTTGGCGAGCAACTTCATGGAGACACGATGATGGAGATCATGATGATGGAGATCATGGTGTCATGCCGGTGACAATATGATCATGGAGCCCCAAGATGGAGATCAAAGGAGCTATGTGATATTGGCCATATCATGTCACTATTATTATTTGATTGCATGTGATGTTTATCATGTTTTGCATCTTGTTTACGACGACGGTAGTAAATAAGATGATCCCTCATAATAATTTCAAGAAAGTGTTCCCCTAATTGTGCACCGTTGCGACAGTACGTTGTTTCGAAGCACCACGTGATGATCGGGTGTTAGATTCTAACGTTCACATACAACGGGTGTAAGACAGATTTGCACATACAAACACTTAGGTTGACTTGACGAGCCTAGCATGTACGGACATGGCCTCGGAACACAGAAGACTGAAAGGTCGAGCATGAGTCGTATAGAAGATACGATCAACATGAAGATGTTCATCGATGTTGACTAGTCCGTCTCACGTGATGATCGGACACGGCCTAGTTAACTCGGATCATGTTATACTTAGATGACTGGAGGGATGTCTATCTAAGTGGGAGTTCATTGAATAATTTGATTAGATGAACTTAATTATCATGAACTTAGTCTAAAAATGTTTACAATATGTCTTGTAGATCAAATGGCCAACGTAGTCCTCAACTTCAACGCGTTACTAGAGAAAACCAAGCTGAAAGATGATGGCGGCAACTATACGGACTGGGTCCAGAACCTGAGGATCATCCTCATAGCTGCCAAGAAAGATTATGTCCTACAAGCACCGCTAGGTGACCCACCCGTCCCACAGAACCAAGACGTTATGAACGCTTGGCACACACGTGCTGATGATTACTCCCTCGTTCAGTGCGGCATGCTTTACAGCTTAGAACCGGGGCTCCAAAAACATTTTGAGAGACACGGAGCATACGAGATGTTCGAAGAGCTGAAAATGGTTTTCCAAGCTCATGCCCGGGTCAAGAGATATGAAGTCTCCGACAAGTTCTTCAGCTGTAAGATGGAGGAAAATAGTTCTGTCAGTGAGCACATACTCACAATGTCTGGGTTACATAACCGCTTGACTCAGCTGGGAGTTAATCTCCCGGATGACGCGGTCATTGACAGAATCCTCCAGTCGCTTCCACCAAGCTACAAGAGCTTTGTGATGAACTTCAATATGCAGGGGATGGAAAAGACCATTCCTGAGGTATTTGCAATGCTGAAATCAGCAGAGGTAGAAGTCAAAAAGGAACATCAAGTGTTGATGGTGAATAAAACCACTAAGTTCAAGAAAGGCAAGGGTAAGAAGAACTTCAAGAAGGACGGCAAGGGAGTTGCCGCGCCCGGCAAGCAAGCTGCCGGGTAGAAGCCAAAGAATGGACCCAAGCCCGAGACTGAGTGCTTTTATTGCAAGGGAAGTGGTCACTGGAAGCAGAACTGCCCCAAATACTTAGCGGACAAGAAGGCCGGCAAAACGAAAGGTATATGTGATATACATGTAATTGATGTGTACCTTACCAGTATTCGTAGTAGCTCCTGGGTATTTGATACCGGTGCGGTTGCTCACATTTGTAACTCAAAGCAGGAGCTGCGGAATAAGCGGAGACTGGCAAAGGACGAGGTGACGATGCGCGTCGGGAATGGTTCCAAGGTCAATGTGATCACCGTCGGCACGCTACCTCTACATTTGCCTTCGGGATTAGTTTTAAACCTTAATAATTGTTATTTAGTCCCAGCTTTGAGCATGAACATTGTATCAGGGTCTCGTTTAATTCGAGATGGCTACTCATTTAAATCCGAGAATAATGGTTGTTCTATTTATATGAGAGATATGTTTTATGGTCATGCTCCGATGGTGAATGGTTTATTCTTAATGAATCTCGAGCGTAATACTACACATGTTCATAGTGTGAGTACCAAAAGATGTAAGATTGGTAATGATAGTCCCACATACTTGTGGCACTGCCGCCTTGGTCACATAGGTGTCAAACGCATGAAGAAGCTCCATGCTGATGGACTTTTAGAGTCTCTTGATTACGAATCATTTGACACGTGCGAACCATGCCTCATGGGTAAAATGACCAAGACTCCGTTCTCAGGAACAATGGAGCGAGCAACCAACTTATTGGAAATCATACATACTGATGTGTGTGGTCCAATGAGTGTTGAGGCTCGCGGTGGCTATCATTATGTTCTCACCCTCACTGATGACTTGAGTAGATATGGGTATGTCTACTTAATGAAACACAAGTCTGAGACCTTTGAAAAGTTCAAGGAATTTTAGAGTGAGGTTGAGAATCAACGTGACAGGAAAATCAAGTTCCTGCGATCAGATTGTGGAGGAGAATACTTGAGTCATGAGTTTGGCACACACTTAAGAAAATGTGGAATAGTTTCACAGCTCACGCTGCCTGGAACACCTCAACGTAATGGTGTGCCCAAACGTCGTAATCGCACTCTATTAGATATGGTGCGATCTATGATGTCTCTTACCGATTTACCGCTATCATTTTGGGGCTATGCTTTAGAGACTGCCGCATTCACTTTAAATAGGGCTCCGTCGAAATCCGTTGAGACGACACCATATGAATTATGGTTTGGGAAGAAACCTAAGCTGTCGTTTCTGAAAGTTTGGGGATGCGATGCTTATGTCAAGAAACTTCAACCTGAAAAGCTCGAACCCAAGTCGAAAAAATGCGTCTTCATAGGATACCCTAAAGAAACTATTGGGTATACCTTCTACCTCAGATCCGAAGGCAAGATCTTTGTTGCCAAGAATGGATCCTTTCTAGAGAAGGAGTTTCTCTTGAAAGAAGTAAGTGGGAGGAAAGTAGAACTTGATGAAGTATTACCTCTTGAACCGGAAAATGGCGCAACTCAAGAAAATGTTCCTGAGGTGCCTGCACCGACTAGAGAGGAAGTTAATGATAATGATCAAGATACTTCTGATCAAGCTCCTACTGAAATTCGAAGGTCCACAAGGACACGTTCCGCACCAGAGTGGTATGGCAACCCTGTCTTGGAAATCATGTTGTTAGACAACGGTGAACCTTCAAACTATGAAGAAGCGATGGCGGGCCCGGATTCCGACAAATGGCTAGAAGCCATGAAATCCGAGATAGGATCCATGTATGAAAATGAAGTATGGACTTTGACTGACTTGCCCGTTGAGCGGCGAGCCATAGAAAATAAATGGATCTTTAAGAAGAAGACAGACGTGGATGGTAATGTGACCATCTATAAAGCTCGGCTTGTCGCTAAGGGTTATCGACAAGTTCAAGGGGTTGACTACGATGAGACTTTCTCACCGGTAGCGAAGCTAAAGTCCGTCTGAATCATGTTAGCAATTGCCGCATTCTACGATTATGAGATATGGAAAATGGACGTCAAAACGGCATTCCTTAATGGTTTCCTTAAGGAAGAATTGTATATGATGCAGCCGGAAGGTTTTGTCGATCCTAAGAATGCTAACAAGGTGTGCAAGCTCCAATGCTTGATTTATGGGCTGGTGCAAGCATCTCGGAGTTGGAATATTCGCTTTGATGAGATGATCAAAGCGTTTGGGTTTACACAGACTTATGGAGAAGCCTGCGTTTACAAGAAAGTGAGTGGGAGCTCTGTAGCATTTCTCATATTATATGTAGATGACATACTTTTGATGGGAAATGATATAGAACTCTTGGACAGCATAAAGGCCTACTTGAATAAGAGTTTTTCAATGAAGGACCTTGGAGAAGCTGCTTATATATTAGGCATCAAGATCTACAGAGATAGATCAAGACGCTTCATAGGTCTTTCACAAAGCACATACCTTGATAAGATATTGAAGAAGTTCAATATGGGTCAGTCTAAGAAGGGGTTCTTGCCTGTGTTGCAAGGTGTGAAATTGAGCTCAGCTCAATGTCTGACCACGGCAGAAGATATAGAAGAGATGAGTGTCATCCCCTATGCCTTAGCCATAGGTTCTATTATGTATGCCATGCTGTGTACCAGACCTGATGTAAACCTTGCCGTAAGTTTGGTAGGAAGGTACCAAAGTAATCCCGGCAAGGAACACTGGACAGCGGTCAAGAATATCCTGAAGTACCTAAAAAGGACTAAGGAAATGTTTCTCGTTTATGGAGGTGACGAAGAGCTCGTCGTAAAGGGTTATGTCGACGCTAGCTTCGACACAGATCTGGATGACTCTAGGTCACAAACCGAATACATGTATATTTTGAATAGTGGGGCAGTGAGCTGGTGCAGTTGCAAGCAGAGCGTCGTGGCGGGATCTACATGTGAAGCGGAGTACATGGCAGCCTCGGAGGCAGCGCATGAAGCAATTTGGGTGAAGGAGTTCATCACCGACCTAGGAGTAATACCCAATGCGTCGGGGCCAATCAAACTCTTCTGTGACAACACTGGAGCTATTGCTCTTGCCAAGGAGCCCAGGTTTCACAAGAAGACAAGGCACATCCAGCGTCGCTTCAACTTCATTCGTGAAAATGTTCAAGATGGAGACATAGATATTTGTAAAGTACATACGGACCTAAATGTAGCAGATCCGTTGACTAAACCTCTCCCTAGAGCAAAACATGATCAACACCAGAATTCCATGGGTGTTCGATTCATCACAATGTAACTAGATTATTGACTCTAGTGCAAGTGGGAGACTGTTGGAAATATGCTCTAGAGGCAATAATAAAAGCATTATTATTATATTTCCTTGTTCATGATAATTGTCTTTATTCATGCTATAATTGTGTTATCCTGAAATCGTAATACATGTGTGAATAATAGACACCAACATGTCCCTAGTAAGCCTCTAGTTGACTAGCTCGTTGATCAACAGATAGTCATGGTTTCCTGACTATGGACATTGGATGACATTGATAACGAGATCACATCATTAGGAGAATGATGTGATGGACAAGACCCAATCCTAAACATAGCATAAGATCGTATAGTTCGTTTGCTAGAGTTTTCCAATGTCAAGTATCCTTTCCTTAGACCATGAGATCATGTAACTCCCGGATACCGTAGGAGTGCTTTGGGTGTACCAAATGTCACAACGTAACTGGGTGACTATAAAGGTATACTACGGGTATCTCCGAAAGTGTCTGTTGGGTTGACACGGATCAAGACTGGGATTTGTCACTCCATATGATGGAGAGGTATCACTGGGCCCACTCGGTAATGCATCAGCATGATGAGCTCAAAGTGACCAAGTGTCTGGTCACGGGATCATGCATTACGGTACGAGTAAAGTGACTTGCCCGTAACGAGATTGAACGAGGTATTGGGATACCGACGATCGAATCTCGGGCAAGTAACATACCGATTGACAAAGGGAATTGTATACGGGGTTGCTTGAATCCTCGACATCGTGGTTCATCCGATGAGATCATCGAGGAGCATGTGGGAGCCAACATGGGTATCCAGATCCCACTGTTGGTTATTGACCGGAGAGCGATCTCGATCATGTCTACATGTCTCCCGAACCCATAGGGTCTACACACTTAAGGTTCGGTGATGCTAGGGTTGTAGGGATATGTATATGCAGTAACCCGAATATTGTTCAGAGTCCCGGATGAGATCCCGGATGTCACGAGGAGTTCCGGAATGGTCCGGAGGTAAAGAATTATATATAGGAAGTGCTATTTCAGTCATCGGGACAAGTTTCGGGGTCACCGGTATTGTACCAGGACCACCGGAAGGGTCCCGGGGGTCCACCGGGTGGGGCCACCTACCCCGGGGGCCACATGGGCTGTAGGGGGTGCGCCTTGGCCTATATGGGCCAAGGGCACCAGCTCCAATAGGCCCATGCGCCTAGGGTTCAAGGAAGGGAAGAGTCCCAAAGGGGGAAGGCACCTCCTAGGTGCCTTGGGGAGGAGGGATTCCTCCCTTGGCCGCACCCCCCTAGGAGATTGGATCTCCTAGGGCCGGCGCCCCCCCTTGGACTCCCTATATATAGTGGGGAAAGGAGGGCCTCTCATACCACATCTTTGGTGCCTCCCTCTCCCTCTCCAACACATCCTCCTCCTCCATAGTGCTTGGCGAAGCCCTGCCGGAGTACTGCAGCTCCATCACCACCACTCCGTTGTGCTGCTGTTGGAGCCATCTTCCTCAACCTCTCCTCCCCCCTTGCTGGATCAAGAAGGTGGAGACGTTACGCTGACCGTACGTGTGTTGAACGCGGAGGTGCCCTCCGTTCGGCGCTAGGATCTCCAGTGATTTGAATCACGTCGAGTACACCTTCTCATCCCCGTTCTTTGAACGCTTCCGCGCGTGATCTACAAAGGTATGTAGATGCAATCCAATCACTCGTTGCTAGATGAACTCCTAGATGGATCTTGGTGAAACCGTAGGAAATTTTTTGTTTTCTGTAACGTTCCCCAACACAAACAATCAATCACGGTGCAATGCACAAGCAACATGATGCAATACATGGCATGGTATGCAAGATATGATATGCAATGCATACGCGTGCTCTGGAAGGGAAAGAATGATCAAGCATCAACTTGGCAAACAAAGTATTCCTCTGGAAAGACGAGATGATTTGGGTTGAAATCGATATAAAAATCACCGGAAACGCATGCACGGTTTGCAAATGGCGAGCACAACAAGAATGGTGCAAAACTGCGATTAACAGCATGATAGCATTTAGGATGCAACAAGAAACTAAGCTACTGCACTCCAACATAACAACAAAGCATATGGTAGTGATTTACAAGAGATGCTTGACAAAACATGAACAGTGAGGTACGGCTAAATCACACTAGAACAGGTTCAAACAAGCATGGCAAAAGTGCAAAAGATATCAGCTTCACAGACTTTGTGAAAACACTAGCATGTCAAAACAACATCAGGAAGCAATGTTTAGAGAAAGCAAACAACATGCTACAGGAACATATCATAGCAAACAAGGGAATGACATGATTCTAATAAATACATAGAACAAAAGTCTCTTACTGAACATGAGCCAAAAAGGCACAGAAGATATGATGGCACCCATCTAACCATAGCAAGTTTTATTAACAGTTTCAGACTTGGTGAAAAACAGAGCATGGCATTAACAGATTTATGATAGAAACTTTGCGAGCTCATGCCACTCACTACAAGGCATTGCATGATAACATAAGCATACCAACAATAAGAAGACATGTTCATGAAGCTAAACATGGCAAGATCAAGTTAATAGGATGCATGGATCACTAGCAACAACCATGGCAATATGGATTAAAATGTTAACATTCTGCCAGGAACATTTTATAGCAAAAGTAGAGAAAGAAAAAGACATGCTAGAGCACTCCATAATGCAAACAGGGGCATGAATGGATAGAGCATGACCACATGTTCAAGACATCCTTACTGAAGTAACCCAAAATAAGCATGGATCTCAATGTAGCATCAAGTTTACATGGCATCAAAATAACAGCAGGAAAAGGACTTTGCGAAATCCTAAGTCCCTGAAAACAACAACATTGTAGAGCCTACTTTGCATGCTTGTACTAGTCACCGCATAGATCATAAAAATACAAGGCTTGCACCTCTGTAAAGATGTCATGTTGTAGTTCAAAACACATGTAGACCTCATGCTCATATGATGCACACATCAAATGCAACAAAAATGACAAATCATAATGATCTGATAAGTACCAGCAGCTAACATTTTATAGCACTCTTGCATCAATGAAAGTGGCATTAGAAAGGACACTAACATGCATGGAAATACTTCTAACATGAATAGCTCAACGAGGCGAACAATTTTACATATCATATGCATGATTTGGAGCACCGAGCACCGAGATATGACATGTAGAAGGAGGCATACAAATGTTAGGGTTCAAGGACTTAGACGAAAATTACCCCGCGAATTCCAGATCTAGGGTTTCACACGTAGTTCCAGGATGACCGGAGCAACACGTCGGAGACGGTGAAGAAGATGGCCGGCGATGGAGGAGTGGGCGCCGGAGGTCGGGGGGTCGCCAGACGGCGGCGGGCGGTCGGGCGGCGGGCGGTGGCGGAGGGCGCGGGCGGCGAGGCGACGTTGGCGGCGCACGGACGCGGTCGACGGCGGAGGACGCGGGCGGCGGAGCGGCGGCCGGTGCGGAGAGGACGGGCGGCGGCGGAGATGCGGTCGGGCGGCGGGGCGCGGTCGGGCCCGGGGCGGGCCGGCCGTGGGCTCGCGGGCCAGCGGCGCGCGGTGGCCGGGGTGCCACGCGACGCGTCCCGGTTGGCTACGGGGCGGCGGCGATTTTTGTCCGGCGAGGGGCGGACGTGTGCGGTGGCGGTGGGGGTGAAATTTAGGGTTTGGATTGCGAGATTTTGGAGGGGTGCACACATTTATAGGTAGGTGGAGTTTGGAGTGTCCAAATGAGGTGCGGTTTTCACCCACACGATCGTGATCTGACGACGGAGGACATGGAGATGGTTTAGATGGGTTATTGGGCTGTTTTGGAGGGGTGTTGGGCTGCAACACACAAGAGGCTTTTGCGGTTACCCGATTAACCGTTGGAGCATCAAACGGCCTCCAAATGGAACGAAATTTGATAGGGGGTCTACCGGTGGTGTACAAAGGCCACTTGACAAATCTCGGACCATTCCGAGAACGTTTAGCTCCCGCTCACGAAAAGAGACAAGAGGGGTGCGCCGGGTGCATGTGAGAGTGTCGGATTGCCAAACGGACAACGGGGAAAATGCTCGGATGCATGAGACGAACACGAATGCAAATGTGATGCACATGATGACATGATATGAAATGCATGACATGAACAAAATGCAAAACGAAGACAAAACCCAACCACGAAGGGAATCTCATAACTTAAAGCCGAAAATGGCAAGAGTCGGAGTAACAAATATGGCAAGTTACATCCGGGGTGTTACAACACTCTACCACTACAAAAGGATCTCGTCCCGAGATCTAGGACTGAAAGAACTCTGAATATTCGGAACAGAGGTGATCCTCGCGTTCCCAGGTGCCTTCTCGATCGGAATGGTGTGACTATGATACGTCTCCATCGTATCTATAATTTTTGATTGTTCCATGCCAATATTCTACAACTTTCATATACTTTTGGCAACTTTTTATACTATTTTTGGGACTAACATATTGATCCCGTGCCCAGTGCCAGTTCGTGTTTGTTGCATGTTTTTTGTTTCGCGGAATATCCATATCAAACGGAGTCCAAACGGGATAAAAACTAACGGATATTTTTTTTGGAATATATATGATTTTTGGGAAGAAAAATCCACGCGAGACGGTGCCCGAGGGAGGCACGAGGCAGGGGGCGCGCCCCTGACCCTCGTGGCCACCCCGTAAGGCGGTTGTTCGCTTCTTTTGCAGCAAGAAAGCTAATATCCGGATAGAGATCGTGTTAAAATTTCATCCCAATCGGAGTTACGGATCTCTGGGAATATAAGAAACGGAGAAAGGGTAGAATCTGAGAACGCAGAAACAGAGAGAGACAGAGAGACAGATCCAATCTCGGAGGGACTCTCGCCCCTCCCACACCATGGAGGCCAAGGACCAGAGGGGAAACCCTTCTCCCATCTAGGGAGGAGGTCAAGGAAGAAGAATACGAAGGGGCCCCCTCTCCCCTTCAATTCTGGTGGCGCCGGAACACTGCCGTGGCCATCGTCATCACCGCAATCTTCACCAACAACTTCACCGCCATCATCACCAACTCTTCCCCCCTCTATGCAGCGGTGTAACCTCTCTCTTACCCAGTTACTTAAACATGGTGCTCAACGCTATATATTATTTCCCAATGATGTATGGCTATCTTATGATGTTTGAGTAGATCCGTTTTGTCCTATGGGTTATTTGATGATCGTGATTGGTTTGAGTTGCATGTTTTATTATCGGTGCTATCCTATGGTGCTCTCCGTGTTGCGCAAGCGTGAGGGATTCCCGCTATAGGGTGTTGCAATACGTTCATGATTCGCTTATAGTGGGTTGTGTGAGTGACTGAAACACAAACCCGAGTAAGGGGGTTGTTGCGTATGGGATAAAGAGGACTTGATGCTTTAATGATATGGTTGGGTTTTACCTTAATGATCTTTAGTAGTTGCGGATGCTTGCTAGAGTTCCAATCATAAGTGCATATGATCCAAGTAGAGAAAGTATGTTAGCTTATGCCTCTCCCTCAAATAAAATTGCAATAATGATTACCGGTCTAGTTATCGATTGCCTAGGGACAAATAACTTTCTCGTAACAAAAAGCTCTTTACTAAAACTAACTTAGTTGTGTCTTTACCTAAACAGCTCCTACTTTTTATTTACGTAATCTTTATTATCTTGCAAACCTATCCAAGAACACCTACAAAGTACTTCTAGTTTCATACTTGTTCTAGGTAAAGCGAACATCAAGCGTGCGTAGAGTTGTATCGGTGGTCGATAGAACTTGAGGGAATATTAGTTCTGCCTTTAGCTCCTCGTTGGGTTCGACACTCTTACTTATCAAAAACTGTTGTGATCCCCTATACTTGTGGGTTATCAAGACCTTTTTCTAGCGCCGTTGCCGGGGAGCAATAGTGTGGGGTGAATATTCTGTGCGCTTGTTTTCTTTGTCACTAAGTAATTTGTATTTGATGTTCTTAGTTGTTCTTTATCTTTAGTTATGGACATGGGACACGAGATACCAAAAAATTAGGTGTATTTGCTGCTCATGGAGATGAGGAACCTCCTAAAACCCTCGATGCTCGTTATGTGATAGATATTATGTACTACTTTGATAATCCAGAGAAAACCCCATTCAATTAGGTAATGGGAGTAACATTGGATCAACGTGAATACTTCAGGGATTATCACTTGACACAAAAAGGGAAACTATTACGGGATCAAATTTATATATTGAAGTGGTATGCTCGGCAAGTATGCTTGAGTTATGATTATACTTGTTGTTATAGGATGAAGGCTCCACACCTTCCCTTTTCATGCAAATTTAATGATGATGAAACCTTAGCTTCTTATGCTAATGGTATATATGATTACTATGATGTGTAACAAATAGAAGAATTTGTTGCTTTTAAGGGTGCTTATGAAATTGAATCTTTGTTTGAAAAGTATGAAGCTTTTGATGATGATGTTTATAGGCCTAAAAATTTAGCTATCTTAAAATATTGCTATGATAATTATGAATATAATTCCTATACTAATGCTCTTATTGAGAAAGTCTCGTCCAAGAAGAGACTAATATTTTGCAGGAATCTATGGAAGAAGAAGTTGATGAAACTGTGAGCTCATTGGATGAAAAAAATGAGGAGGAGAGCAAAGAACAAAAGGAGGAAGGGCGGATTGATCACCCGTGCCCACCTTCTAATGAGAGTAACTCTTCAACTCATTCATTGTTTAATTTCCCTTCATGCTTACCGAAGGATGAACGCTATGATAATTGCTATGATCACGTTGATTCTTTTGAAATATCCCTTTTTGATGATGCTTGCTATGCTTGTGGCCAAGATGCCAATATGAATTATGCTTATGGAAATGAACTTGATATAGTTCCCTATGTTAAACATGAAATTTTTGCTATTGCACCCACACATGATAGTCCTATTATCTTTTTGAATTCTCCCAACTACACTATATCGAAGAAGTTTACCCTTATTAAGGATTATATTGATGGGTTTCCTTATACCGTTGCACATGATGATTTTTATGAATATAATATGCATGTGCTTGCTGCTCCTACTTGCAATTATTATGAGAGAGGAACTATATCTCCACCTCTCTATGTTTCCCACATGATAAAATTGCAAGAAACTGTTTATACTATGCATTGGCCTTTACTATGTGTGCATGAATTGTTCTTTTATGACATGCCGATGCATAGGAAGAGAGTTAGACTTCGTAATTACATGATATATGTTGCTTTGTGCTCACTACTAAATTACAAATCATTGCTAATCAAAATTGGCATTGATATACCTTGGGATCTGGGTGGATTCACTACTTGAGCACTATATGCCTAGCTTAATGGATTTAAAGAAAGCGCTGCCAGGGAGACAACCCGGAAGTTTTAGAGAGTCATTTATTTCTGTTGAGTGATTTTATATAGTTTAAAAACAACAAAAATAAAGAGGGGAACCCAAAACTTTTTCAAAAAGGAAAGTGAAAGTGAGAGAGACAAGCATTGTTGAAGTGGGAGCTAGCCTTGAACTTTGTGCATGCTCACGGAAACTTTGTGAATCTTGATTACAGAAACTTTTCAACAAAAATAATTATCCCCTTGTACAATTCCATTTTATTATAAAAATAATGTGCCAAAGTTTGCCTTTAGGATGTTTACTTTGCTTGTTGGTTTGTATGGTGCAGGACAGAAACTTTGGCTGTAGTGCGCGATTTTACATTTTTTACTAGAATGTAAAATGGTTCTGATTCTTTTTGCACTGTCTTTATATACAAATGTTTTATTTTTCCTAATTTTGGTATAAGTTTTCAAGTATCAGAAGTATGGTGAATGTTCATATTATTACAGATTGTTCTGTTTTAGACAGATTCTGTTTTTGATGCATAGTTTGCTTGTTTTGATGAAACTATCGATTCATATAAGTAGATTAAGCCATGAAAAAGTTACATTACAGTAGACACAATGAAAAAACAAAATATGAATTGGTTTGTAACAGTACTTAGAGTAGTGATTTGCTTTATTATACTAACGGATCTTACCGAGTTTTCTGTTGAAGTTTTGTGTGGATGAAGTGTTTGATGATCGAGAAGGTCTCGATGTGAGAAGAAGGAAGAGAGGCAAGAGCTCAAGATTGGGGATGCCCGAGGCACCCAAAGTAAATATTCAAGGAGACTCAAGCGTCTAAGCTTGGGGATGCCCCAGAAGGCATCCCCGCTTTCTTCAACAAGTATCGGTATGTTTTCGGATTCGTTTTGTTCATGCGATATGTGCAATCTTGGAGCGTCTTTTGCATTTAGTTTTCATCTTTCTTTTATGCACCATGCTGGTACGAGATAGTCCTTGGTTGATTTATAGAATGCTCTATGCACTTCACTTATATCTTTTGAATATCGCTTTATAGAATGCTTCATGTGCTTCACTTATATCATTTGAAGTTTGGATTGCCTATTTCCCTTTACATAGAAAACCGCCATTTGTAGAATGCTCTTTTGCTTCACTTATATTTGTTAGAGCATGGGCATATATTTTGTAGAAAGAATTAAACTCTCTTGCTTCACTTATATCTATTTAGAGAGATGACAGGAACTGGTCATTCACATGGTTAGTCATAAATCCTACATAAAACTTGTAGATCACTGAATATGATATGTTTGATTCCTTGCAATAGTTTTGCGATATAAAGATGGTGATATTAGAGTCATGCTAGTGGGTAGTTGTGGATTAGTAGAAATACTTGTGTTGAGGTTTGTGATTCCCGTAGCATGCACGTACGGTGAACCGTTATGTGATGAAGTCGGAGCATGATTTATTTATTGATTGTCTTCCTTGTGAGTGGCGGTCGGGGACGAGCGATGGTCTTTTCCTACCAATCTATCCCCCTAGGAGCATGCGTGTAGTACTTTGTTTCGATGACTAATAGACTTTTGCAATAAGTATGTGAGTTCTTTATGACTAATGTTGAGTCCATGGATTATACGCACTCTCACCCTTCTATCATTGCTAGCCTCTCTAGTATCGCACAACTTTCGCCGGTACCTTAAACCCACCATATACCTTCCTCAAAATAGCCACCATACCTAACTATCATGGCATTTCCATAGTCATTCCGAGATATATTGCCATGCAACTTCCATCATCATCATATACATGACTTGAGCATTCATTGTCATATTGCTTTGCATGATCGTAAGATAGCTAGCATGATGTTTTCATGGCTTGTCCATTTTTTGATGTCATTGCTACACTAGATCATTGCACATCCCGGTACACCGCCGGAGGCATTCATATAGAGTCATATCTTTGTTCTAGTATCGAGTTGTAATATTGAGTTGTAAGTAAATAAAAGTGTGATGATCATCATTATTAGAGCATTGCCCCAATGAGGAAAGGATGATGGAGACTATGATTCCCCCACAAGTCGGGATGAGACTCCGGACTTTAAAAATAAAAAAGAGGCCAAAGAAGCCCACCAAAAAACAAAAAAATGAGAGAAAAAGAGAGAAGGGGCAATGTTACTATCCTTTTTACCACACTTTTGCTTCAGAGTAGCACCATGTTCTCCATATAGAGAGAGTCTCTTGAGCTATCACTTTCATATACTAGTGGGAATTTTCATTATAGAAATTGGCTTGTATATTTCGATGATGGGCTTCCTCAAATGCCCGAGGTCTTCCTGAGCAAGCAAGTTGTATGCACACCACTTAGTTTTTAGTTTGAGCTTTCATACAGTTATAGCTCTAGTGGATCCGTTGCATGGCAATCCCTACTCACTCACATCGATATCTATTGATGGGCATCTCCATAGCCCGTTGATACGCCTAGTTGATGTGAGACTATCTCCTCCTTTTTGTCTTCTCCACCATCATATACTATTCCACCTATAGTGCTATGTCCATGGCTCACGCTCATGTATTGCGTGAAAGTGAAAAGGTCCGAGAACGTCAAAAGTATGAAAAAATTGCTTGGCTTGTCATCGGGGTTGTGCATGATGTGAATATTTTGTGTGGTGAAGATGGAGCATAGCCAGACCATATGATTTTGTAGGGATAACTTTCTTTGGCCATGTTATTTTGAAAAGACATGATTGCTTTATTAGTAGGCTTGAAGTATTATTGGTTTTATGTCAAACAATAGACTATTGCTTTGAATCACTCGTATCTTAATATTCATGCCATGATTAGATATGGGATCAAGATTATGCTAGGTAGCATTCCACATCAAAAATTATCTTTTTTATCATTTACCTACTCGAGGACAAGCAAGAATTAAGCTTGGGGATGCTGATACGTCTTTGTCGTATCTATAATTTTTTATTGTTCCATGCCAATATTCTACAACTTTCATATACTTTTGGCAACTTTTTATACTATTTTTGGGACTAACATATTGATCCAGTGCCCAGTGCCAGTTCCTATTTGTTGCATGTTTTTTGTTTCACAGAATATCCATATCAAACGGAGTCCAAACGGGATAAAAACTGACGGAGATTTTTTTGGAATATATATGATTTTTGGGAAGAAAAATCCACGCGAGACGGTGCCCGAGGGAGGCAGGGGGGCGCCCCACCCCTGGGTGCGCCCCTGACCCTCGTGGCCACCCCGTACGGTGGTTGGTGCCTTTCTTTCGCCGCAAGAAAGCTAATATCCGGATAGAGATCGTGTTAAAATTTCAGCCCAATCAGAGTTACGGATCTCCGGGAATATAAGAAACGGTGAAAGGGTAGAATCTGAGAACGCAGAAACAGAGAGAGACAGAGAGACAGATCCAATCTCGGAGGGGCTCTCGCCCCTCCCACGCCATGGAGGCCAAGGACCAGAGGGGAAACCCTTCTCCCATCTAGGGAGGAGGTCAAGGAAGAAGAAGACAAAGGGGCCCCCTCTCCCCTTCTCTTCCGGTGGCGCTGGAACGCTGCCGTGGCCGTCATCATCACCGCAATCTTCACCAACAACTTCACCGCCATCATCACCAACTCTTCCCTCCTCTATGCAGTGGTGTAACCTCTCTCTTACCCGCTGTAACCTCTACTTAAACATGGTGCTCAATGCTATATATTATTTCCCAATGATGTATAGCTATCTTATGATGTTTGAGTAGATCTGTTTTGTCCTATGGGTTATTTGATGATCATGATTGGTTTGAGTTGCATGTTTTATTATTGGTGCTGTCCTATGGTGCTTTCGTGTCGCGCAAGCGTGAGGGATTCCCGCTGTAGGGTGTTGCAATACGTTCATGATTCGCTTATAGTGGGTTGCGTGAGTGACTGAAACACAAACCCGAGTAAGGGGGTTGTTGCGTATGGGATAAAGAGGACTTGATGCTTTAATGCTATGGTTGGGTTTTACCTTAATGATCTTTAGTAGTTGCGGATGCTTGTTAGAGTTCCAATCATAAGTGCATATGATCCAAGTAGAGAAAGTATGTTAGCTTATGCCTCTCCCTCAAATAAAATTGCAATAATGATTACCGGTCTAGTTATCGATTGCCTAGGGACAAATAACTTTCTCGTAACAAAAAGCTCTTTACTAAAACTAACTTAGTTTTGTCTTTACCTAAACAGCCCCTACTTTTTATTTATGTAATCTTTATTATCTTGCAAACCTATCCAACAACACCTACAAAGTACTTCTAGTTTCATACTTGTTCTAGGTAAGGCGAACATCAAGCGTGCGTAGAGTTGTATCAGTGGTCGATAGAACTTGAGGGAATATTTGTTCTGCCTTTAGCTCCTCGTTGGGTTCGACACTCTTACTTATCGAAAACTGTTCCGATCCCCTATACTTGTGAGTTATCAGACTACTTCACTTTCAGGAATTTGATTGACTTGTTGCGAGTCTTGCGCTTGGTTTCTTCAAGAATAGCAACGGGATGCTCATGATAAGACAGATCTTCTTGGAGATCAATCTCTTCGAAGTTGATAGTGCGCTCAAGAGTCTTGAAACACTTGCGAAGCTGTGACACGTGAAACACATCATGCACATTTGTGAAGTTGGATGGAAGCTCAAGTTGATAGGCGAGGTCGCCTCTTTTGCCAATGATCTTGAAAGGGCCCACGTATCTAGGGGCAAGCTTCCCTTTGATACCGAAGCGACGAGTGCCTTTCATTGGAGGGACGCGGAGGTAGTCCGATCTCGAAAGCCAAGTCACGGTGCTTGCTATCATAGTAACTCCTCTGGCGCGATTGCGCAACTTTGAGATTTTCACGGATGACTTTAGACATTTCTTCAGCTTCTGTGATTAAGTCATTGCCAAGAAGTTGGCGTTCACCAGTCTCTGACCAATTGAGAGGAGTACGACACTTTCTACCATAGAGAATTTTGAATGGGGCCTTGCCCGAACTCGCTTGGAAGCTGTTGTTGTAGGAGAACTCGGCATATCGAAGACAATCTTCCCACTTCATACCGAAGGAAATGACACAAGCCCTGAGCATATCTTCAAGGATTTGATTTACTCGCTCGACTTGGCCACTAGTTTGAGGATGGAAAGTTGTGCTGAAGCGAATGTTGGTGCCCATAGCCTTCTGAAAGGAGTCCCGGAACTTAGAAGTGAAAATTCTTCCACGATCTGAAGATATCAATTGTGGAATGTTGTGCAAGGAGACAATCCTGGAGGTGTATAGCTCTGGCAACTGAGCTGTTGTGATAGATTCTTTGATTGGAAGGAAATGAGCCACTTTAGTAAGCTTGTCGATGACAACGAAGATAGCATCATTTCCATGCTTGGACTTGGGAAATCCAGTAACAAAGTCCATCTCGATATGGTCAAACTTCCATCTGGAATAGCAAGAGGTTGGAGGAGACCAGCTGGCCATTGGTGTTCTGCTTTCACCCTTCTGCAGACATCACATTCATTCACAAATTGAGCAATTTCTCGCTTCATTCGAGTCCACCAATACGACTGCTTGAGGTTATTGTACATCTTCGTACTTCCAGGATGAATGGATAGAAGGGAATTGTGTGCCTCATTCATAATGACTTTCCTTAGATCACCTTTTGGAACCACAATCCGCTCCTGAAGAATAGAGTGTCTTTGTCATCAATGGGATAGCACTTGTATTTGGGTTGGCTCTTGGCAATCCCATGTTTCACCTTCTTCATCATGGTATCCAGGAGTTGTGCCTCATGAATTTGATCTTCCAAAGTAGGAGAGACTTGGAGATTGGCAAGAAAGCCTTGAGGAACAACTTTGAGGTTCAGCTTGCGGAAAGCTTCACAAAGGTCCGGTTGGAAGGGCTTGAGAATTAAGCTGCTGCAGTAAGCCATCCTGCTCAAAGCATCTGCAATGACATTGGCCTTGCCTGGAGTATATTCAATACTCGGATTGTATTCTTGAATCATTTCGACCCATCGAGTCTGCCTGAGGTTGAGGTTGGGTTGAGTGAAGATGTACTTGAGGCTCTTATGATCTGCGAAGATGTCCACTTTCCTTCCCAACAAGAGATGTCTCCATGTTAATAATGCATGGACAACTGCCGCCAATTCAAGATCGTGAGTGGGTTAGTTCCTTTCGTTGGGCTTCAAATGACGAGAGGTATAAGCCACAACTTTCTTCTCTTGCATTAACACAGCACCGAGACCTTGTAAGGAGGCATCACAGAAAACTTCGAATGGCTTGGATTCATCAGGAGGAGTCAAGACAGGAGCTATGACCAGCTTGTCTTTAAGGGTGTTAAAAGCAACATCACACTCAGGTGTCTAGACATACTTGACATGCTTCTGGAGGAGGTTGGAAAGAGGCTTTGCAATCTTAGAGAAATTCTCAACGAATCTTCGACAATAGCTTGCAAGCCCAAGAAAACTGCAGAGCTGTTTGACATTCTGAGGAGGTTCCCAATTCACAATTGCAGACACCTTCTTTGGATTAACAGCGATGCCCTTGGCGGAGATGATATGACCAAGGTAGAGAACCTCATCAAGCCAGAACTCACACTTGGAAAACTTCACATAGAATTGATGCTCTCTAAGTTTGTCGAGCACCAATCTCAAATGCTTGGCATGATCCTCCTTATTCTTGGAAAAGACCAAGATATCATCGAGATACACTAGGACGAAATCATTTGTGTAAGGGTTGAAGATGAAGTTCATCATGTGCGAGAACGTTGGAGGAGCATTGATAAGGCCGAAAGACATGACAGTATATTCATAAGAACCATAGCTTGTTCTGAATGTTGTCTTGGGGATATCTTGTTCACGAATGTGAATCTGATGATAACCCATACGGAGGTCAAGCTTGGAGAATACTTTAGCACCTTTAAGTTGCTCGAATAGATCATTGATGTTGGGAAGTGGATACTTGTTCTTTATTGTCTTCTTGTTCAATGGACGGTAGTCGACGCAGAGTCGTTCCGTTCCATCCTTCTTCCGGATAAAAAGAACACCACAACCCCATGGAGATGAACTCGGTCTGATCAGACCCATACGCTCTTGTTCATCAAGTTGTTTCTTCAATTCCTTCAACTCCTCTGGTCCAAGCTTGTAAGGACGCTTACAAACGGGTTTCGTGCCAGGCTCAAGATCAATAACGAATTCAACTGGCCGGTGAGGAGGCATTCCAGGAAGCTCTTCTAGAAAGACGTCTTGGTATTCACAAACGACTGGAATCTGAGAGATGGCATTCAACTTGCCCTTCTCATTGAGAGAAAACAGTTGAATGGTTTCATCACGAGCGGCATAGATGATCACATCCTCAGAAGAGTGTGTCAATTGAATTTCCCTGGCAGCACAATCAAGCTGAGCCTTGTGCTTAGAAAGCCAGTCCATGCCGAGAATTAGATCAATATCCGAGTCACCAAGAACAATTGGAGAAGACAGAAATTTATAGTTGCCCATCTTGATAACAGAACCCCGAACGAATACTCGAGAAGTCATTTGTCGAGTCGGAGAAACAATAGACAAAGGTCTCGACAATACTTGAGTAACCAAATCATGCATAGCCACAAAAGGTCTTGAAATGAAAGAATGCGATGCACCAGAATCGAATAAGACTTTTGCTGGAAAGTCATTAACAGGAAGATTACCCATTATCACTTCTGAAGAAACCTCTGCCTGAGCTGCGTTCATCATGTTCACCTTTGCAAACTTGGGATTATGCTTGACCACTGCATTGCTGGAAGATCTCACAGGAGGAGGCGGAAGGTGCCTCTGGTTGAAGCACTTGTTTGCATAGTGCCCTTTCTGCTGACACTTGTTGCAAGTAACCTCTGAGAGCGAACGATGATAAGGAGCACTTGACCTTGGAGTTTGAGACTGAGCTTTGTTCTGATAGCCTGGGTTGGGTGGGTGGGAAGATCCATTGCCACCTTTGCTCTTCTGCTAGTAGGGCTGACGGAACAGAGGAGGAGGCAGCCAGAACTTCTGTTGCTTAGCTGCCACTTGTGATGAAGAAGAAGACTGAACTGCATCTCTGACTCTCTTCTTAGATGCCTCACACTTGAGCTGAGCAGCTTCTTGCTTTCGTGCCATGTTATAGAATTGATCGAACTTAGTCGGCTCAAGAAGCACGAGAGCTAGCTGTAGATCTTCTCTAAGGCCACCTCTGAATTGATAGATCATACTCTTTTCATCAGGAATGTCTTGTTTAGCGAAGCGAGCAAGTTTCTGAAACTGGATATTGTATTGGTACACGGACATGATGCCTTGCTTGATATTGCGGGATTCCTCGGGCTTGCTCTCAGCCACACTTGGTGGACTGTGATGAGCTTTGAAGTCTCGGCGGAAATCATCCCAGGTAATCACACAACCTCCTCTGGAATCTCTGTATTGCTGATACCACTCAGCAGCTTGGTCCTTGAGTTGAAATGATGCAAACTTGACAAAGTCCTCAGGTCTGACATTGCTACATTCAAAATGCTTGCAAATGTCCATGAGCCAATCATCGGCGTCTGTGGCCTCGACACATTTGCTGAAGGACTTCGGCTGGTTTGTGAGGAACTGGTTGAGGGTAGCAAACTGAGGCTGATTGTTTCCTTGGCCTTGATTTCCTTGGTTGCCTTGCCCTTGGTTGCACTCTTGCAAGAGTTGCAAAAGCATCTGAGTGTTGGCGTTGGTGGCTGCCATGACAGCTTGCCATGCCTCCGGAGGTGGAGGTGGTGGCGGATTCTGACGCGTTGGAGGAGCCATCCTGAAGAGCGTGACATCCGTTAGAATCTAGATAAATAGATAGACAAGCTGAATCAATGGATCAAAATTGCAACATATATTCTTCACAATAATCATTCGAACAAGGTTGAACGAATGAATTCCAAAGTAAATCATCACACGTCCATAAAGTTGAGAAGCCACTTCGATAAAGATATATGAATAAAGCAACAAGGTACGAATATAAGAAAATAAGTGGTAAGGATTGCCCAATCACAAACCAAATATCTGCGGGAAGAAATACTAGAGCTACTTGAATTCCCACCTATAAAACTCCCGAAACTTTCTGGTTATGCAATCAGGTGTTGGGGATACAGGGGAAGCATAATATCTCAACCAAACTAACAAATCCTACATCCAGTTGTATCCATCCTTCAACACATAACCAAGAAACCTTCGGAAATCATGTACCTCAACCTTCAAAAAGCATCTGTTATACGAGTTATGGCAATACTCCAGAACTCCCGCCCCAGTACTAGGTGGCATCGAGGCTATCTCACCAACAACTCCATAAAAGAGAATTTTGATATTGGCGAACTCGGGTATTCTAGAACTGCAACGATAAAATTGTGACGACAACACCTCGGAGCTCAACTCCCCGGGACATTGCCACAACAGGCACCAAGAACAATGTTCTCGTCACAAGACTATCGGAACGATTCCAAGATACCCGCGTGATCCTAAAAAAATCATGAAATTTGAGGAGAGGAGAGTCAAAACTTCTACGTCATGAGGCCTCACAAGAGCAACAAAGGAACTGAGGAGTAAAAAGAATCCTACTCTCCAATATATATAATCCTAAGACTCAAAACATTTTGATCTAGACTCAACAACGTCAGCGATTGGATCAAGCAGGGGGCTCCTAAGTCAGGGATGGGTCTGATTACCAACTTGTAACACCCACAATGCGCCTATATCTCCCACGCGTTGGGGCACGACTTAGAGGCATAGTTGCATGGTAGTTTTGTCGCAAGAGGGGTAATCTTCACACAATCCCATGTACCGAATAAGAAAGGGATAAAGAGTTGGCTTACAATCGCCACTTCACACAATACATAAATAATTCATACAGCATCCAAATACACTCAAAGACCAGCTACGGTCAAATCCGAATAAAAAGGAAGATAACCCCAAATGCTAGATCCTCGATCGTCCCAACTGGGCTCCACTACTGATCCTCAGGAAAAGAAACATAGTAACGGCCCGAATCCTCGTCGAACTCCCACTAGAGTTCGGTAGCATCACCTGCACTGGTATCCTCCGCACATACAACTGTTTGGAAGTATCCGTGAGTCACGAGGACTCAGCAATCTCACACCCGCGAGATCAAGACTATTTAAGCTTATGGGTAGGAAAGGGGTACTAAGGTGGAGCTGCAGCAAGCACTAGCATTTATGGTGGCTAACATACGCAAATAAGAGCAAGAAGAGAAGCAACACAACGGTTGAGAAGCTAGAAGTGATCAAGAAGTGATCCTGAAACTACTTACGCTCAAGCATAACACAAGACCGTGTTCTTTTCCCGGACTCCGCCGAAAATAGACCATCATGGCAACACACGTGGTTGAATCATTTTAATTAAGTCAAGTGTCAAGTTCTCTACAACCGGATATTAACAAATTCCCATCTGCCACATAACCGCGGGCACGGCTCTCGAAAGTTTATACCCTACAGGGGTGTCCCAACTTAGCCCATCACAAGCTCTCACGGTCAACGAAGGATAGTCCTTCTCCCGGAAAGACCCGATCAGTCTCAAAATCCCGGTTACAAGACATTTCGACAATGGTAAAACAAGACCAGCAAGACCACCCGACTGTGCTGACAAATCCCGATAGGAGCTGCACATATCTCGTTCTCAGGGCACACCAGATGAGCAATCCGTACAACTAAAACCAGCCCTCAAGTTTCCCCGAGGTGGCACTGCAAGGGGCTCTAGTTTGGACCAACACTCATAGGAGCACTCGCCCGGGAGGGTTAAAATAAAGATGACCCTCGGACTCACGAAAACCCAAGGGAAAAGGCTTAGATGGAAAATGTTAAAACCAAGGTTGGGCCTTGCTGGAGGAGTTTTATTCAAAGCGAACTGTCAAGGGGTTCCCATAACACCCAACCGCGTAAGGAACGCAAAATCAAGGAACATAACACCGGTATGACGGAAACTAGGGCGGCAAAAGTGGAACAAAACACTAGGCAAAAGGCCGAGCCATCCACCCTTTACTAAGTATATAGATGCATTAATTAAAATAAGAGATATTGTGATATCCCAACATATCCATATTCTGACAAGGAACAAACTTTAACTTCACCTGCAACTAGCAACGCTATAAGAAGGGCTGGGCAAAAGCGGTAACATAGTCAACCAACGGTTTGCTAGGAAGGTGGGTTAGAGGCTTGACATGGCAATATGGGAGGCATGATATAACAAGTGGTAGGTAGCGCGAATAGCAACATAACGAACAACTAGCAAGCAAAGATAGAAGTGATTTCGAGGGTATGGTCATCTTGCCTGCAAAGTTCTCAGAGTCGTCGAAAGTTTGATCCTTGTTAGCGTACTCAACAGGTTCCTCGGTCACGTACTCGTCTCCCGGCTCTACCCAAGGCAAGAACACGAACAAATGAACAAACAATCAATCACGGTGCAATGCACAAGCAACATGATGCAATACATGGCATGATATGCAATGCATACGTGTGCTCTGGAAGGGAAAGAATGATCAAGGCATCAACTTGGCAAACAAAGTATGCCGCTGGAAAGATGAGATGATTTCGGTTGAAATTGATATAAATATCACCGGAAACGGATGCACGGTTTGCAAATGGCGAGCAGAACAAGAATGGTGCAAAACTGCGATTAATAGCATGATAGCATTTAGGATGCAACAAGAAACTAAGCTACTGCACTCCAACATGACAACAAAGCATATGACAGTGATTTAAAAGAGATGCTTGACAAAACATGAACACTGAGGTACGGCTAAATGACAATAGAACAGGTTCAAACAAGCATGGCAAAAGTGCAAAAGATATCAGCTTCACAGACTTAGTGAAAACACTAGCATGTCAAAAACAACATCAGGAAGCAATGTTAAGAGCAAGCAAACAACATGCTACGGGAACATATCATAGCAAACAAAGGAATGGCATGATTCTAATAAATGCATAGAACAAAAGTCTCTTACTGAACATGAGCCAAAAGGGCAGAGAAGATATGATGGCACCCATCTAACCATAGCAAGTTTTATTAACAGTTTCAGACTTGGTGAAAAACAGAGCATGGCATTAACAGATTTATGATAGCAACTTTGTGAGCTCATGCCACTCACCACAAGGCATTGCATGACAACATAAGCATGCCAACAGTAAGAAGACGTGTTCATGAAGCTAAACATGGCAAGATCAAGTTAATAGGATGCATGGATCACTAGTAACAACCATGGCAATATGGATTAACATGTTAACATTCTGCCAGGAACATTTTATAGCAAAAGTAGAGCAAGAAAAAGACATGCTAGAGCACTCCATAATGCAAATAGGGGCATGAATGGATAGAGCATGACCACATGTTCAAAACATCCTTACTGAAGTAACCCAAAATAAGCATGGATCTCAATGTAGCATCAAGTTTACATGGCATCAAAATAACAGCAGGAAAAGGACTTCGCGAAATCCTAAGTCCCTGAAAACAACAATATTGTGGAGCCTACTTTGCATGCTTGTACTAGTCACCGCATAGATCACAAAAATACAAGGCTTGCACCTCTGTAAAGATGGCATGTTGTAGTTTAAAACACATGTAGACCCCATGCTCATACGATGCACACATTAAATGCAACAAAAATGACAAATCATCAGGATCTGATAAGTACCAGCAGCTAACATTTTATAGCACTCTTGCATCAATGAAAATGGCTTCATAAAGGACAGTAACATGCATGGAAATACTGCTAACATGAATAGCTCAACGAGATAAACAATTTGACATATCATATGCATGACTTGGAGCACCGAGCACCGAGATATGACATGTAGAAGGAGGCATACAAATGTTAGGGTTCAAGGACTTAGACGAAAATTACCCCGCGAGTTCCAGATCTAGGGTTTCGCACGTAGTTCGAGGATGGCCGGAGTAACATGCCGGAGATGGTGAAGAAGATGGCCGGCGATGGAGGCGAGGGCGCCGGAGGTCAGGGGGTCACCGGGCGGCGGCGGGCGACCAGTGTGGCGGCCTCTGGCGGTCGAGCGGCTGGCGATTGCGGAGGGCGCGGGCGGCGAGGCGACGTTGGCGGCAGGGAGGCGGCGGCGCATGGTGAGGAGTTGTGCGGCGGCGCGGCGGCTGGAGCGGAGTGAGGCGGCGGCGGGCGCGGTCAGCGGCTGGTGCGGAGAGGATGGGCGGCGGCGGAGATGCGGTCGGGCGGCGAGGCGCGATCGGGCCCGGGGCGCGGTCGGGCCTGGGGCGGGCCGGCCGTGGGCTCGCGGGCCGACGGCGCGCGCGGTGGCCGGGGTGCCATGCGGCGTGTCCCGGTTGGCTACGGGGCGGCGACGATTTTTGTCTGGTGAGGGCGGACATGTCCGGTGGCGGCGGGAGATGAAACTTAGGGTTTGGACTGCGAGATTTTGGAGGGGTGCACATATTTATAGGTAGGTGGAGTTTGGAGTGTCCAAATGAGGTGCGGTTTTCGCCCACATGATCGTGATCCGACGATGGAGAACATGGAGATGGTTTAGATGGGTTATTGGGCTGTTTTGGAGGGGTGTTGGGCTGCAACACACAAGAGGCTTTTGCGGTTACCCGGTTAACCGTTGGAGTATCAAACGGCCTCCAAATGCAACGAAATTTGACAGGCGGTCTAACAGTGGTGTACCAAGGCCACTTGACAAATCTCGGCCCATTCCGAGAATGTTTAGCTCCCGCTCACGAAAAGAGACAAGAGGGGTGCGCCGGGTGCATGTGGGAGTATCGGATTGCGAAACGGATAACGGGGAAAATGCTCGGATGCATGCGACGAACACGAATGCAAATGCGATGCACATGATGACATGATATAAAATGCATGACATGAACAAAATGCAAAACAAAGACAAAACCCAACCACAAAGGGAATCTCATAACTTAAAGCCGAAAATGGCAAGAGTCAGAGTTACACAAGTTACATCCGGGGTGTTACAAGTTTCTAGGCATGAAATTTCGTATGATTCCTTTGAGCCTGGGTGGCATTCCATAGGGTGATCTCATGGGTCCTCCGGAATCCCCTTGGGCAAGCACTAGTTCTCCAAGTGCCTGGGCAAACCACTGGTTTCTCCAGGGTGCCCCAACCATTCCACCCAGATGTGTGTTGATGTTGCCACCTTAAGTTACCGTTAATTGTTATTTCTCTCATAACTTGCATGAATCACACATACCAATCCCCGTCTACGAGAATGGCTAAGCAATATATGACATAACGAATAATCCCTAGGTGTTTCAAGGATCATAGGTTCCTACCTCATGAACTACATAGCAAAGTCCCAATTCCCAATCCTACTCATCCAAACTTGTAAGGGTGTGAACTAATGCATAGTAAAAACTGGGTATAGGAAAAATATGATCAAATTGTGAATTTGCCTTGTACTGTTGATGAAGATTCTTCGCACTCATAATTCCAGATAGTTCTACTCGTCACACTCCGATCAATCTGTCGTGAGTAGGCAATTTTATCCACACATAAGCAATCACTCAAAGGCCAAAAAGAAAATGCAAATGAAGATTGTGAAAACTCCAAAGGAACCAAATCAAATTATTTTGCAAGATCATATTCTAATTTCAGTGAAAAAGTGTGGTGATGACTCAAGATGTTAGATTACGCCTAGGGATTCAATTTGAAAAATGAATCAATTGAAAAAACGCTACAGATTACAAGATATGATCAAGTGAAGCTTTGAGTTCAAATTTGAAAAGATCAAAAGTTGAAACTAATGATGCTAATGGATATATGAAGTCAATATGAACATGTAGGAAAAAGAATTACTATATTAAAAATAACGGATCAAGTAATTCAACGTGGCATTGAATCTGCTTAAAATGTCATGTAACAACTCTTTGGTGGGCTAGTAGAGTAACTGGCTAAGATCAAAATTATATGTTGGAAAGATGACACTAATTGTGTGAACAGAAAGATTATTTCAATACGAATCCGATGCAGTTGGATTCATTGGAAACGGAGCTACGGAAAAAAGATACGATCAAAAAAAGTTTGAATATGAATCTGAACAAATTTTGAAATTCGAAAATTGCAAAAAGTTTATTCGATAGATTCACTATATATGTGGAATCAAGACAAAAATGTAGGTGTTGGTTTTATCTAATTTGGATGAACGAGTAAGAAGTTATGGCTATTTGAAAAATCAGGGCCAAGCTATTTTACGGAAGAAAAATAGTTACGGCTAAAAGATTTCTAGATGTAATGTATAAATACAAAAATTAATTGGTAATCTAATTATTCTACTGTACTAGTATAGAAATAATAAGCTACGGGGTATAAAAATACTAAAAAAAGATACTTTTATAAGGTAGAAAAAAATGACTTCGAAGAAAGGAGACAACTTTCAGAAGTCCCGTCGAAAAAAAATAATAATTTTTTTGTGAAGCTAGTCAAACCTAAATATTAATTTAACCCGCAATGGATGATTTTTGGGTTGGATGTTCGCATGGCCCTAAAAGTGTTCGGCGGGCCGCCCGCGCATCATTGTTTTTAAAATAAAATTCGGCCAGAGTGAAAAAAAATGGCTGCCTGGGCCTGCCCATGTAGGAGAGAAAAAAAAATGATGGGATGCCCGATGCCACTATGCTGCGCACGTGGGCGATAGTTAGTTCCAGGCGCATGCGCGGTTTTTGTTTTTAAATAGAAATAAAAAAGGAAAAATTGAATAATGAAAATAAAAATAAAATTTTACATAGGCATATTATATATGAAAATTGTCAGATTTTTTTTCCTAAAACATGAATATATTTTCAGCAGCGAATAAATTTCACACAAATTTAATAAAGCAAACAGTACTACTGGTTCATTTGAAAAACCAAATAAAAATATTTTAAAACACCAAAATGATTTCAAACTCATTTCTCTCCATTTTTCTAATGTAGGGAATCATTTTACCCTATTTTCTGTATATTCTATTTTTGGAGAAAAGTAATTTAAATAAAACCAAATAACTCCAAATTGAAAGTGAGTTTTCAAAATAACTTCAAAGGGACTTTCAGTTTGATTATTTGAAACTTCCAACTCTCTTTCTTAGCATTTGAAGAAGTCATTTTATCTTCTCTCATGAAACTCATTGAGTTGCATAAAGTTTTCGAATTTGAAATATTTTCATATGGAATTCAAATATTTTCAAAACTCTTTTCATTTATTTAAATGGAAGAAGTCATATCATCTTCACTCTAGGGTTTTGTGATGAAATGAATTTTAATTGGTGGAGATCATAAATGCAAGGTGAAAGTTTGGGAAAGTCATTTCATTCCCTCTCATTCAACTTTCAAAAAGTTTCAAATTTCACTCAATTTCACACAAGCAACCACACCACAATCAAACAAACAATCAAAGCTATTTATTTAATATAACATTTTAAAATTTAGAATTTTGGGATGTTACATTAGCCGTGTGCGGTGTCCCCCTCCACAGTTTACTCCGCTGGTCATAGCGTCGTAGTGCTTAGGCGAAGCCTTGCGCGAATCACATCACCATCGCCGTCACCACGCCGTCGTGCTGACGAAACTCTCCCTCGACCCTCTGCTAGATCAAAAGTTCGAGGGACATCATCGATTTGAACGTGTGCTGAACTCGGAGATGTCGTACGTTCGGTACTAGATCGGTTGGATCGTGAAGACGTTCGACTACATCAATCGCGTTAACCTAACGCTTCCGCTTTCGGTCTACGAGGGTACGTGAACACACTCTCCCCCTCTCGTTGCTATGCATCTCCTAGATAGATCTTACGTGATCATAGGAAATTTTTTGAAATTGCATGCTACGTTCCCCAACAAACAGCACCACCATCGCGCGGCCTCAAACAGCCAGCCGCACCACCATCACCGTCAACCGCCGTCTCCCAAGGGACGCCCGTAGGCTCCGGCCTATGCCGCTCGCGGCCTACACCGCGCACTGCCAAGGAGAGTGCCGCCCCAGAAGACAAGCACCGTCCCCGGTCACCTCGCGTGCACCACCACCCAGCCACACCCCCAGCATCTGCGAATAGAGACGCCAACCACTCCCTGTGTCGTGCATTGGCCACTAGAACCAGAGCCGAATAGATCTAGCCTGCAGCCACCTGCACGCCTCCGCCCGGCTGAATCGAGCACGTCGCAGCCTCCGCACCCCTCACGAGCCCCAGGTCACCGATACGCCACCAGAAGACAACCCCACTACCGCCCAGCAGGTCCGTCGGCGAGCCACTGCGCCCCACGGGAGCACAATGCCGCCACCCAACTCTGCTGTCCTACGCCAACAGTTATAAGGCAGGGAGGAAAAACGGCTCCGCCGCCGCGCCGACCGGGCTTTGCCCGTCAGCGCCTGCCGGCGACGGCGGGGGAGGGAGGGCGAGAGGAGGGGAAAGTGGGCTGACGGCTAGGGTTCCCTCCCCGTCGCTCGCGGGAGCAACGAGGGAGGACCTCTCGGTCAGTACCACGTAGCTCTACCTTGCTCAACGTGAGTGAATAGTTGACCTGAGGAAGAGAAGGTCTTCTAGGAGTCGGGAATCCGGTTCACCACCGGCGGCGTTGGCTGCCCAGCTGCATATATTCCAAGATCATCATTATCAACCCATCATGTGTGTGTGAGAGAAAGAGATCATGGGCCGGTGCTTTTGGCAGCATAAAAATAAGACGCCTCCTCCCCAGCTTTTCCCATAAGCCGTCTTTCTTGATCATTGGGACTTCTAAACTAGTTATGGGATAACTAATTTAGAAGTCTTAACAAACTTAGAAGGTGGCTTATTTTTTAAGTTGAAAAGAGGCAACTTAATTTTTAAGGCGCCTAAAAGAACTGGCCATGGCGTGAAGAAGATGAAGAGGACTTGTGGCGGGAGGACAATGCTGCGGGCGATGGGGAGGAACATGCCCAGCCCACCGCAGCACTCGCTCTGCGGCGACGACATCTTCGCCTCGCTCCTAGTCAGGAACGACGCGCACGTCATCAGCCCTGCCAGCGGCGTCACGCAGGTTGTCGGCAACGATGGCGATGACCCTCCAAAGCTGCCGGCGCATGACAATCCGGAGTGAACCGTTTAGTGTGGTCAGCTCGCGGTTCGCTCTTAGGGGTGTGTGGGAGGCCGTTAGTATTTAGGTAATTTTCCTCCGTCTTTATTTTTCAAACATTAGCCGCACGCGTTCATTGTTCCCATAAATTTGAGGAGACCAACCTAGACGCGCCTTCATTATTTCCATATACTGGAGGAGTCTAAACGAGACGCGCGTTCATTATTTCTGTTCATAATATATTCAAGGAGTGAGGAGTCTGAATCCGTATCTTGGAGGAGTCGAAGTGAGACGCGTTTTCATTTTCATTGTTTCCATATAAGACAACGCTAACGCCCACACGTGTGGTGCGAGTGAAATCTGCCCACATGCCCTATAATACACAGAATGTGCCACATCACTGCATGCATGTGGAAATTTTTTTGGATTTCCAAATTTTAAAATGTTTATCTTTTAAATAAAAAATCTGATCGAAGATCCGTTTTCACCATTAAATCCCTCGCGACAAGATCTTCGAAACTAGATCTCATATCAATATATTTCGACGAATTTCTTTTAGGGTTAAAAGTTGTCATGTCTATTGCACATGAATTGTCGTGGTGTTTACACTGAAGTTGCCATCATATGTTTCAGATATTTTCTTCTACATTTAAAAGTTATTTTTGACATTTATAAAATGGAGAATTAAGAAACTAGACTTGTCATGAACCATAAACTAAAATTGACATGATACATACACTTAAAATTGCCATGGTTCATACAAAAAATAATTTTCATGGCAAAGTACTGCAGTTGCTATCATCAAAATACTAAAATTGTCATGCTCTACAAACTGAAATTGCCACATGGCAACTTTAGTTTAAGCACTATGACAACTATAGTATAAACATTATGGCAACTTTGGAGCAAAAAAAAATTCGTCGAAATATATCAACATGGGGTCTAGTTTTGAAAATCTCATCGAGACGGATTTAATGGTGAAAACGGATTTTTAGTTCGATTTTTTAATTAGGAGATAAAACATTTTTAAACTGAAAACAAAAAAGATTTCTGTTGATGTCATCTGTTCGCATGTGACAAAATAAGTGATAAAGGATACGTGTGGGCGATGTACAAGATGCCACACGTATGTCGTTAGTTTTTTCCTTCCATATATATTCAAGGGATCCGAATTAGACTTGCATTGCTCCCATATACACATCCCATGTACTAGTACTATATAACACACACCATGTACTCCATAACACCGTGGAAAACGCAGAACTCGTCGGAATAGTCAATGGCTACGCCTGCGACGACGCTCGGGGAGTCGCTGGCACACGTATCCCGTACCAAGAGGTGGGTGATGGCCGTCGTCGCCCAGATTGTCTGCCCTGTAGGAATCACCGCGACCATGATCTACGCCTACATTTCAGGACGCTCTCCTTTCTTCTTCAGCATCGTCCCATGGCGGCTGCCGCTGGTGCTCTCGTACGAGGCCTACTGGTCGGTGCTCTTCCTCGTCAAGTCCTACGCGGAACTGTTCTTGCCGCGCACGCCGGTGACCGTCGTCGAGAAGCTTCGCGACGTAGGAGGCTACGGTTTCGGCGTCGGCGTCCTGGGTCTCATGGTGTCCGCCGTCCTGGCCACCGAGGTCAAGGACACCCGTGTCTTGGCCGGTTGCATCTGCGTGGTGGCTGTCTTCATCGTCGGGCTCCTGGCGTTCTGGGTGCGGCTTGTTCGCATGTACGGCGCGGTGGAGTCTTCTACGGTACCAGCAGCAGGGCAGCAGCCTCCACCGAGCATGCTAGGGGAACCCCGGCTGGAAGAGGGAAAGAAAGATCAGGGGAAGAAGCGGAGTATCTTGCCTATCTAAAAGACTTGTAATACATGTTTCCATGTTTCTTTGATTTTACTCTTTCTCTTCCTTTTTACTCCCAATATTAAGTTTGTAAGTCAAATTTTATAAAAATTTGGCCAGATCTACATTGAAAGTTATCAGCCTCTATAAATTCAAATGGTTACAGTATAAAATGTTCTATGATGAGTGTAAGGATCTTGATTTATCTCTATTAGCGATACATCCGATTTGAGCTGGCAACCGGGATAGAGAAAATGCACGAATCTCGGCACCCCAGATCATGAGGAGGACAATTTGGATGAGACATCACTAAATCTCATCTACATGAGAATTAGCAAATTTGATATTTCTTTTGCTTTTTAGGTGGGTCTCACCTGTAAAATGTGGAAAGGGTGAGTTTTCTTTTCCTCTTTAAGTTTGGGTCCCCATGTAAATGATAGAGAGAGGGGGGAGAGTTTATTCTTGTTTTTACTCGGGTGGATCCCACATGTAAGTGACATGGAGAAGGGCCAAAATTGTGGAGGAAATGTCCAGTAGATGGTCAAAGCTCTTTGACTAGACCAAAACGTCATGACAGGACATTCATCATCACACTAATATTAAATACTAAGTTACTGAACACAAGCCAGGGCTAGATGGGCATTATAGGATCATCAAACGAAAAACCCATGTAAATAGTGTGAGACAATACTCCCTTCGGTGCAATCTGCTCTTATATTTTTGTTTACATTCTCAATAAGATAAAGGAAAACATGCTATAGCTATTACATCGATCAGTAATACTACACCACAACTGGCACATGATGCGTCGACCACTCTGATGGCTGCAAAGTTGGTAGTAACCAGCTAGTTTCTCACGTTTGTAATCTTAATTGATTAAACTTGATAGATAGAGTACGTCCCGAGATAAATTGTGCCTGCGTGATGAGCAGTAACCAAATCCGATCGTCGGCACCAACTCAAGGCGACAAGGCTGCACAGCACATGGAGACATCAGAATTCAGCCGAAAGCAATCGAGCTTAACCATGCAAGAGCAGTATGGATTTTTTTTCACTTTGAGAAGTGCTACTGTATTAGTGAGTGAGTGAGTAGTTGACCTGAAGAAGACGAGGTCTTCCAGGAGTCGGGAATCCGGTTCACCACCGGCGGCGTCGGCTGCCCAGCTGCATAGATTCCAAGATCATCATCATCATCAATCAATCCATCATGAGTGAGAAAGAGAGAGCGAGCGAGAGGGAGGGAGGGAGAGAGATTAATGGCGTTGGCGTACTGAAGCAGATGAAGAGGACTTGGGGCGGGAGGACGACGCCGCAGGCGATGGGGAGGTACATCATGCGGACGGGGTCGATGGGCTTGGGGAGCATGCGGTTCACGTCGCCGAGGATCACCGGGCACAGGCAACGCAGCGACCGGTCGTCCGCCGCCGCCGAGCTGTTGAGGAACATGCCCAGCCCGCCGCAGCACTCGCTCTGTGGCGTCGGCGTCTCCGCCTCGCTCCCCGTCAGGAACGACGCGCACGTCATCAGCCCCGCCAGCGGCGTCACGCAGTCCGTCGGCGCCAACGGCGGCGAGGGCGACGACCCTCCGAAGCCCACCGGCAAGCCGGGGAAGCCGGGCTGCGGGTTCGCGGCGGTGCACGGGGGCGAGATGGGCGCCGGCGGCGCCTGCGCCTGAGACGGCGGCGGCGTCATCGGCCTGCCGCTGGGCGACGGCGGGGTTAGCCTGCCCGCGGACGGCGGCGACAGCCTGGAGCGAGGGAAACCACGGAAGCCGCTGGGGCTACGCTGCCTGGTTCCCGGGTACCAGAGCACGCGGGTGTCGGCGCGGCGCCTCGTCGCCGCCTCCGCCGGCTGCATCAGCGCCGCCGCCACCACCACCGCCACCGTGACCACGACGAGCAAGACGACGGTGGTGCTGCACCTCGACGCTGCCATTGCTACCAAATATGGATCTTTGCTTCTTTCTGGCAAATTGGAGTGTCAAGAAGCGCAAGAGCAAATGCTCACAGGGACGATCGATGTTGCTGGCTTCTTCTTCCTCCTGCCATTTTATATCTCTCTGGATTGCCTCAATTCATGGGAGCACAAAGATCGTGCATTACCACATTAATCCTACGTGCTTAAACATTCCATCTTTGGGTTTTTCTTGTTAAGAAATGCAAAGCCCATCTTTAAATGTACGTGTTCCAGAAACTGAGAAATACACACACAAAAAGTAGGTAGCACATTATCCTTTTATACTGGTATGCAGTGAGAATATGATTATATGAACGGTTTTTGATGTGCAAATATGCCCTCTAAGAGCAACTCCAACGCGTCGATCCATTTCGTCCGCACGTATTCGTTTGAATTAAAACAAACACAAAAATCGGCTCAACGCGTCAACCCAAACGGACGTGCGCCCGCTTTTCGTCCGCCGAACGACCCATTCCTGGTCCATATTTGGCCCTCATTTGAGTCGGCGTGGACACGAGACGGACGCGCGCCTACTCCTCCACCTGCCTGGCCCGCCAGTCGGTGTCACATAGGCCATTCTCTTTCTCCCATCGACAACAAGCCCTCGACCGTCCCCACCCTGTCGCCGCCACCCAGTTCCGGTGCCCTCGCCAGTAGTCCGCACCCACATACCTCTCCCGCGGCACGCCACCTTCCCACGTCGCCGCCACCATCGCCTCGCCGCCAGACCACCACAGCTTCTTCCCCAAAGTCGCCGCAAGCACCACCTCGGCCCCGCACCCCTGGCCAGCTCCTTTGACAACGCTGGCAAGCTCGTCGGGCGCCGCCAGGCCAGCTACCTGGTCCAGGGGAGGCGTTCGTCTCTTCGTCGGCTTGCTTCTTCGACGACGCCCCCAAGTTGTTCGACGTTTTGCCCACAAGGTACAAATGGGCTCTGCCGACGAGTTGTTTTTTCATAATTTCCTTTGTGACTCATATGATTCTTCATCCGACGATGAGGAGATGGTGGTTCTTGTGTTGGTCGTCCATGACCACCTTAGTAGGTAGTCGTCGTTGTTCCGGGGCACACTCCGGCGTTGAATCGCAACCAAGAGAGCGGCCATTTCCTTCTTTGAAAGGACTACTTCGAGACACCCAACCCGCTCTTCAAACATCATCAGTTACGGCACCATTTCCGTATGGCTAGGCATGTTTTCAACCGTATTCGGGAGAGGGTGGTCGGATACGATAAGTATTTCGAGTGCAAGGAGGATGCCCTTGGAAAGATTGTCTTCTCCTTTTATCAGAAATGCACTACAGCTATCCGGATGCTTGCATACGAAGTTCCTGGTGATCTCATTGATGAGTACGTCTGTATGAGCGAGTCTGCGTGCCTAGACTCCATGTACAGGTTCTGCAAGGCTGTGATTGCAGTGTTTGGCCTTGAGTACTTGAGGGAGCCAAACGCTGAAGATACAGCCCGCTTGTTGACGATGAATGCCAGCAGGGGCTTCCCGGGGATGCTTGGTAGCATAGACTATATGCACTGGGAGTGGAAAAACTACCCTTCTGCTTGGTAGGGGTAGTATAGGGGCCCTGTCAAAGCTTGCACCTTCATACTCGAGGCCGTGATTTCACAAGATCTCTAGATTTGGTACTCTTTCTTAGGATGGCTGGATCCCACAATGATATCAACGTGCTTCAACACTCTCCGGTGTTTGCAAGGATTGCCGAAGGGAACTTCCGGCCGGTGAATGTTAACATCAACAACCACAACTACAACAAAGGATACTACCTAACTGGCGGTATCTATCCTCATTGAACTACTCTCGTGAAGACAATCTCCAACCCTGTAGGAGAGAAGAGGAGATTTGCACAAGAGTAAGAGAGTGCTAGGAGGGATGTGGAACATGTCTTTGGTGTTCTGCAATCTCGATGGGGCATTGTTCGGTATCTCCTGCTAGAACTTGGAGCACCAAGTTGTGGGAGGTGAGGACTGTTTGTGTGATCATGCACAATATGATCGTAGAAGATGAGCGCCCAGAAGGTATCTACGACCAAGGGTTCCAGTTTTAGAGTGATAATGTTGTGCCTGAGCATGGAGGAGCGGCAACGTTTGCACAGTTCATCCAATTTAATAATAAAATTGTGATTGGAAAACTCACATTCAGCTGCAAAATGATTTGGTTGAGCATATGTGGGCTTACGTTGACAACCAATAGATGTATCTTTTTTAATGTATTTGAGACAATTTAATTTTTATTTGGCTTGTAAACTATGGTATATTTATTTGGTTTGTGAACTATGATATATTTGTTTGCTTGTGAAACTATGTAAAATGTTTGTACATTCTTTGAATTATATTTGAAAAACCACGGCAAGCTGATCGCGAGGGCGAAAATAGGTCTACGCGCTAGTGAAAGGATCGATATGGTTGACTAGAGGGGGGTGAATAGGCAACTAACAATTTTTAGCTTTTCTTTAACAATTTAAACTTTGCATCAAAGTAGGTTGTCTAGATATGCAACTAGGTGAGCAACCTATATGATGCAACAAGGATAGGAACACAAGCAAGCAAGATATATGAAACAAATAAGCTTGCACAAGTAAAGGCACGAGATAACCAAGAGTGGAGACGGTGGAGACGAGGATGTGTTGCCGAAGTTCCTTCCCTTTGAGAGGAAGTACGTCTCCGTTGGAGCGGTGTAGAGGCACAATGCTCCCCAAGAAGCCACTAGGGCCACGGTATTCTCCTCACACCCTCACACAATGCGAGATGCCATGATTCCACTATTGGTGCCCTTGGAGGCGGCGACCGAACCTTTACAAACTAGGTTGGGGCAATCTCCACAACTCAATTGGAGGCTCCCAACGACACCATGAAGTTTCACCACAATGGACTATGGCTTCGCGGTGACCTCAACCGTCTAGGATGTTCAAACACCCAAGAGTAACAAGATCCGCAAGGGATTAGTGGGGGGAATCAAATATCTCTTGGTGGAAGTGTAGATCGAGGCCTTCTCAACCACTCCCGAGCAAATCAACAAGTTTGGTCGGCTAGGGAGTGAGATCGGGCGAAAATGAAGCTTAGAGAAATAATGGAGCTTAGGGGTGGAAGAGGTGAGTCAACGGGGAAGAGGGGGACCCCTTATATAGTGTGGGAAAAGGATCCAACCGTTACCCACCAACCAGCCCGCGGCCAGCGGTACTACCGCGCCTGGCCAGCGGTACTACCGCAAGGCCGCGCGGTACTACTGCTTGCAACCAAGCGGTACTACCGCACGGCTGTGCGGTACTACCATACCGACCCACGGTACTGCCGCAACCCCAACGACAGTAAAGATAAACTGACGCGCAGGAGCTGGGGGCGGTACTTCCGCACGCACGGTACTACCGCAAGGCAAAAAAACCCAGTCAGGGGGAAGGGAACTTCCGTGCCTACTTCCGCAAAGAAACGGAAGTAGCAAAAACCCGACACAGTAGTACCACTGAGGGGTGGTACTACTGCCTGACTGCATAGCGCGGTACTACCGCTCGGTGAAAACGGTACTACCGCGGTAGGTGCGGATGTAAAAAATTACATCCGCCCCTACTACCGCAAAGGGGCGGCACTAGCCTGGTGGGCAGCGGTAGTGCGGCTCCAGGGGAGCGGTACTACCGTGGGCACCTGCGGTACTACCGCGCCACCGCGCGGTACTACCGCGGATGCCTACGATACTGTCGTTTTCCTGGGAGCAGTACTACCGCGACCAACCACAGCAGCCAGACAAGGGAGGCAAGAAAACGGAGGAAGCTCCAAGGAAAAAAGGAGGGGACAAGAAGGAGACGTGTACGTGATGATTCCACCCAAACCTTTCCAACGCGAACCCCCTCTTAATAGTACGGCTTTCCTACGACTCAAATCCACCAAAAAGAAACGTAGAAAAGACGCCGTCTTCATCAGTCTTCGAGGGACACCCAATCGTCTTGTGCCTAGCAATGAAGTGTCTGAAATACTCAAGGCACACGATTAGTCCGCAAATGCGTTGTCATCAGTCACCAAAACACTTAGGGATAAATATGCCCTTACAATCTCCCCCTTTTTGGTGGATTGATGACAATACGGGATTTGCACAAGGAAAATAAAATTAAGTAAATGCAAACCCCTCCTCTCTAGAATATAGACGGGCTCCCCCTAGATATGTGCCACCTAGATGAGTGCTTTGGACTGCACGGCACACGAATACTAGGATCAAAGCTCCCCCTATTTATAGAGACAAGGCATATCTATCACTAGACAAGATAGCACACACATAATTTAACTACGATAGATAAAGTGCATATATCTTACACCATATGAGGAAAGGTCTCGAAAGCACAAACCAAACAAGAGCAAACAAGCACAAACGAGGTCCAAAAGACAAAGCAAATAAACGCACCAAGCACGAGACAACGCAAATCCCTACACTCTCTCCCCTTTGGCATCGAGACGCCAAAAAGGCAGAGAGGACACCTACACACACGGGGTGGCTCAGGCAGAGAAGTCGTCCCACTGCTCCTCGTGCTCCTCGTCAGACTCAGTGACGGGGATAGTCTCCTCGAAGTCATCCTTTGAACTGGTCCACTCCTTGCTTTGACATCCAGGCAGCCTCAGGTGTGATGACGTCCTTAGACCCGCCAGACACATGCTCTCCAAAGAGCCTCATAACCTTCTTGTCACGGCGGCGACTCTCCTTGTCTGCCACGTGAGCCCTGTACTGTCCCTTTTCCTGCATGCAGAAGAGAGTCTTCATATTGTCCTTTAGCTTCTTGGCCCATGACGGCTCAGAGGAAGAAGTGGTGGACCTAGCAGCACGGTCCTCCGCAACATTCTCAGTAGCAGCCGCCTCCTGACCAGCAGCCCTCCTAGCAGAAGAGGCCTCAGCACGGGTAGTGGTGTTAGCCCAGTTGGGCTTGACGTGGAGGCTGATGGACTCATGGCGAATCCAGTATGGAGCAAGGAACTCATCACCAGGGTACATCTTCTCCCACGTGGTGGAGAGCAGCCGAAACAGGTACAGTCCATAGATAGGTACCTTGCGAGTGAACATCACAAACCGAAGCTCACACCACATGATGTGTGAGACATCAAGTGGCTGAGTTTGAGAAGAACGTGCCTCAGCACATAGGAGCAACATGTCCACTAGATATGCATGGACCTTGTCCTTGTCACCAATGCGTGAGAACAGAGTGTTGCGGAAGATGCGATGCATGATATCCAGAAAGGAGTTTAACACCCAAGTTGACTCGCCATTGGGGAGCACCTTCTCAGCAAGGAAAGACTGAAGCAGGTTCTTGTTGGCAGACTCAGAGTTGGCATGGGGGCGAACACCAACGGGGGTGTGAAGCCCGTCATCAGGAATGTGCAGCAGATCCATGAACTCTTTCCATGTAGCAGATAGCTGACGGCCGTTGGTCATCCAGGTAAATCCTCCGCTCCTCCTCAGGATGAAAGTACACTGAGGCAAAGAACTGACAGATGAGCTCAGGGTCATAGTCATGGTGAAAAGAGATCACCGGCTCAATAGCAAACTGTTCCACCAAGTCCAGAGCCTCTCCAAAATAGTCACGAAACTTGTCCTTCCGCATGTGATGCATGTCTATCCACTTGACATCCACGAAGGTATTCTGCTTGCTCTTGATCACATCGAGATAGATGAGAACCTGTTGCTTGTTCCAGAACATCTCGGTGCCTCTGAGCACAGCCCGAGGAGTCACATAGGGATTGATTCTCCGGCGTTCGACATACTCAGAGACAGAAATCTCGTCCATGCCCTTAGCAGGTTCCTCTTGCTTGCTGGCAGTGGTCTTGACATTGCGCTTGGGGGCATTGGAGCCCTCTGGGGCTTCATCTTGGGGGTTGCGCAGACGCTTGGAGCCAGTGTCACGACTGGGATTGGAACGGCGAGAGCCACCACCTGAGACACAAAAACGCAAAACACCCACAACAGCCAAGAGGGATTAATGCAAAGACCACAACAAAGAAAGAGAAACAAGCAGAAAGCACACATGATAAATGCCTAGAGAGAGATTTGATCCCTACGGTAGTACTGCCAAGTGCTACGAAGCTAAGATAGTAGTACTGCTCTTAGACGTGGTAGTACCGTGCAAGGTCACGGTAGTACGACCTTAGCGCCTCGGCTAGCGCGGTAGTACCGCGTCTGCTGAGCGGTAGTACCGCACAAGCTAGCACGGTAGTACCGCACCTAACGGGCGGTAGTACCACAAGAGCGGTAGTACCGCACATCAGACACGGTAGTGCCGCACCGTGTCAGATCTAAACAAGTTCAAATCTGAGAAAAACCCGCGAAACCACGACGGTACTACGGTTGGACAAAGCTACCACAAGACAGCATATCAAGTATGATTCCTACGCATCACGACTCTCCTACATCCTACTCTTGCATAGATTTGGCCTAAAATCTCAAGAATAACAAGTTTCTCCCCAAAAACCTAGAAGCAAAAGAACAGCCAAGAAAAAGAGGGATTTGGGGAAAAACCTTGGTCCATGGCAAGAGGAAGTGGTGGGGAACGATCCCATTGGTCGGAATCCGAGGAGAGTGGCCGGAGACGGAGACCCGGCGAGGGCCTCCGGCGCCATTCTTGAGCGAGAGAGAGAGAGACGTGGGGAGAGAGACAAATGAATGGGTATGGGCAGTTGGAACTCCACTGCCCGAGTCATAACCCCCACGCTCCCTCGATGGCGCGGTAGTACCGTGCCCCAACGCGGTAGTACCGCCCGGTGCGGTACTTCCGAAGTACCGCACCTGAGTGGTAGTACCGTGCTGTGGTGCGGTAGTACCGTGCCTCCCAAATCGGTAGTACCGCGGCCAGCCGTGGTAGTACCGTGAGCTCAAGAAGATGCACGTTTCGAGCACACGAAAAACTGGGTCTTTGCACAAACACTCCGAGCCAACACGACACCACAAGACCACGCAACACAAAAAGCCAGAAAGGCACACGACAAATGAAACAACCACGAGACACCACCTCTCCAAAGAGAGGGCGGTGGCCGTAGCCACCTATGTTTGAGTCAATTGGTATGGCACCGCGAAGAATTATCCTTGGGTCCATGACCAAAACTCGTCTTTGAAGCACAAGTACCATCGAACATGGCTAATGTGAAAGACTTGATCGATTTATGCATAATGGGGGGAGGGAGAGTTCATTGAGAGAACATCACTCCCCCTATGTCCATGCCTACATCTAAACAGGACAACACGTTGAGTATGGTGGGGTGTGCAAGGGTTCAAGCAACATTGCTCGAATCAATGATATTTAGCTCATGCCTTAACTCGCGAAATATTGCTTCATCTAAGGGCTTCGTGAAGATATTTGCAAGGTTATCATAAGTGTTGACATAGTTGAGCTCGATCTCTCCTCGCCTAATGATCCCGGATGAAGTGATACCGAATCTCAATATGCTTCGTCTTGAAGTGTTGCATCGGGTTGAGAGAGATCTTGATGGCACTTTCATTGTCACACCAAAGAGGCACTTTGTCACAAATGACACTGTAATCCTTTAAAGTTTGCCTCATCCATGAGAGTTGTGCACAACAACTACCGTCCGCCACATACTCCGCTTCGGTGGACGAGAGAGACACATAACTTTGCTTTTTGGAAGACCAACTTACCAAAGAGCAACCAAGAAATTGGCACCCTCCGGAAGTGGACTTCCTATCCACTTTGTCTCCCGCCCAATCGGAATCCAAATACCCTACAAGCTTGAAGTTTGCTCCTCTTGGGTACCATAGGCCAAAGTTTGGGGTATGAGCCAAATATCGAAAGATTCGTTTGACCGCCACATAGTGACTTTCCTTAGGTGCGGCTTGAAAACATGCACAAATTCCCACACTCAACATGATATCCGGTCTAGATGCACAAAGGTAAAGCAAGGAACCTATCATGGAGCGATATACCTTTTGATCCACCGCTTTACCATTGGGATCTATGTCAAGTTGGCACTTGGTGGGCATGGGAGTGGAAGCCGGCTTGACATCACTTAGCTTGAATCTTTTGAGCATGTCTTGAGTATATTTGGCTTGATTGATGAAGGTTCCTTCTCTTCTTTGCTTCACTTCGAACCCTAGAAAGAACTTCAACTCTCCCATGGAAGACATCTCGAACTTTGAGGTCATGAGAGCAGCAAATTCCTCATTGAAAGATTTGTTAGGGGGACCAAAGATAATATCATCAACATATAATTGGCACACAAACAACTCCCCTTTGACCTTCTTAGTAAAAAGAGTGGGGTCGATTAGCCCAACTTCGAAACCACGGTCTTGTAACAACTCGGTAAGGTGGTCATACCACGCACGTGGGGCTTGTTTAAGGTCATAGAGTGCCTTATCGAGTTGATACACATGATCGGGAAAGTAGGGATCCTCGAACCCGGGGGGTTGCTTGACATAAACCAATTCATTAATGGGACCATTAAGAAAAGCACTGTTCACATCCATTTGTTGTAACTTAAAGTTATGATGAGAAGCATAGGCAATCAACATGCGAATAGATTCAAGACGAGCAAAGGGAGCAAAGGTTTCACCGTAGTCGATACCCTCGACTTGGGAGTAGCCTTGTGCTACCAAACGAGCCTTGTTGCGAATGATAATCCCATGGACATCTTGCTTGTTCTTAAATATCCACTTGGTTCGGATGACATTGTGGTTCCCCGTCGGTCTTGGCACCAATCTCCACACTTTGTTCCGCTCGAAGTTGTTGAGTTCTTCATGCATGGCATTGAGCCAACCCGGATCTTCTAGCGCCTCATAGACCTTGTGGGGGTTCCACACAAGAGACAAACGCGTGATGCTCACAATAATTTGCTAATTGTCTATGAGTGCTTACCCCCTTTCATAAGCTTCCAAGCACATTCGTCATGAGATGATCCTTGGTGGAGAGCTTGGAAGCAACCTTGGTGGCACGACGCTCTAATTCCTCCTCGGGGGTGAGACGAGGAGTGGTCACTTGATCATCTTGAGCGTCGTCTTGAGCTTGTTCTTGTTCTTGAACTTGCTCGGAGGAGAGAACTTGACCTTGGGCATCACTTGATGTGTCAACACCGTCTTGAGCGTGATCTTGCCCTTGGTCCTGTTCTTGAGTATGAGGGCCTTCATGTTGTTCTTCGGAAGTGTGTGGGCCTTGGGTTGGTGATGGCTCCGCTTGAGTGGAGCTTTGTCCTTCTCCTTCGGCCACAAGGGGTTGCTCAATGGGTAGGATAAAGCCAACACTCATTCTTCTTATGGCTTGGGGAGAAATTTCATCACCTACATCACAAGTGCCACTTTGCTCCACTTGGGAGCCGTTATTCTCATCAAACTCCACGTTACACGTCTCCTCAATAAGTCCCGTGGATTTATTGAGGACACGGTAAGCATGAGAGTTTGTAGCATAACCAACAAATATGCCCTCATAAGCTCTAGCCTCAAATTTAGACAACCGAACACCTTTCTTGAGAATGAAACACTTACACACGAACACCCGGAAGTACTTGAGGTTGGGCTTGTTACTGGTGAGTATCTCATATGGAGTCTTGTTCAAGCCCTTGCGTAGGTAGAGCCGATTGGATGCATGACACGCGGTGTTGATGGCTCCGGCCCAAAAGTTGTACGGAGACTTGAACTCCGCCATCATGGTCCTTGCCGCATCCATCAATGTCCGGTTCTTCCTCTCCGCAACACCGTTTTGTTGAAGGGTGTAAGGTGCGGAATATTGATGTTTGATCCCCTCATCACTAAGAAACTCATCCAAGGTGTAGTTCTTGAACTCGGTGCCGTTGTCACTTCTTATTGTCAAGATCTTTGCATTGTATTGACGTTGTGCTTCATTTGCAAAGTCAATGACGGTTTGTTGGGTCTCGCTCTTCCTCTTGAAGAAATACACCCACGTGTACCTTGAGTAGTCATCCACAATCACCAAGCAATACTTCCTACCTCCAAGACTATCGAAGGATGGAGGCCCAAAGAGATCCATGTGAAGGAGCTCCAAAGGCCTCTTTGAATAAATGATAGTCGTGGGAGGGTGAGCCTTCTCATGTAGCTTTCCTTCGCTACAAGCACTGCAAGCACGATCTTTAGCAAAACTAACATTCGTTAGTCCACGGACATGGTCCCCCTTGAGGAGACTTTGCAAAGATCTCATATTGACGTGGGCTAAACGCCGATGCCAAAGCCATCCCACATCAACTTTAGCCATTAGGCACGTCGCGGTCTTAGTGGGTCGCTCCGAAAAGTTAATCACATATAGACCGTTCTCGACATGCCCAACAAAGGCTACTTTAAGAGTCTTGCGCCACAAGAGGGCCACGGTATCTGATATCAAAGAAAGTGGCAAAGCCCATGATTTCAAGTTGACGAACGGAAAGTAAATTGTATGCAAGGGACTCAACAAGCATGACCTTCTCGATCGTGAGATCATGAGAGATGACCACCTTGCCAAGTCCCAATACCTTAGAAGATGAGGCGTCACCCCACTCGACATTGGTGGGCATAGATGGAACCTTGTGCACGTCCACCACCAAGTCCTTACTTCTGGTCATATGATTTGTAGCTCCGCTATCGAGCAACCATGATCCCTCACCGGAAGCAAACACCTACAAGAGATCAATGCTTGGTTTTAGGTACCCATTTTGTAATGGGTCCTTTGATGTTATTAACAAGGGTCTTTGGAACCCAAATAGACCATTCAATGTATTCATGAAGAGAACCAACAAATTTGGCATAAACATGCCCATCACTAGCACGGCATAACACATAAGAAGGATTAAAATCGTCGGCTTTGTTGGGAGGGGTGGCATTGCCCTTCTTGACATTGCCACCCTTTGCATTGTTCTTCTTCTTCTCCTCGGAGGCACTCTCTCCCTCCTTAACAATGGTTTGCATGAGAGGAGGAGGTCGTTTGGTCTTGTCATTCTTCTTCTTGTTCTTGGAGTCGGGCACGTACCCAACCCCTTCCTTGGCCACAACTCCCTTTTGGTTGATCAAGAGATCGTTGAGGTTCTTCTTGCCTTGTATGCAAGTCGCAAGACCTCTCTCAAGTTGCCCCTTTAGCTTAGCGTTCTCCTCAACGAGATGCACATGCTCACAACACGGGTTAGTAGCATTTGCATTATGAATTAACATCATACGAGGGAAAGTGGATTTTTCCTTGGTTAGCTTTACTTGAAGTTGATCATGAGACTCTTTGAGGCTAGCATGAGCACCCTTCAATACCTTGTGAGCCTTGTCAAGTAGATCAAACTCCTCTTTGAGTCTAGAAAAATCAACCTCAAGTTCGGCCTTCTCGGAGTTTAGCACATGAGAAACAATGAGGACATGATCATAATCTTTCTTTAACTTAGCATGATCAATGTTGTGTGACTCCTCAAGAGCCAAACGAAGACCACGCTCTTCCTCAAGAGCATTGGAAAGATCCGAAATCTCATCGGCATAGTCACGACTATGCCCTTCCATCTTAGTGATGGTGTTTTCGTGAGCCTCGATCATGTCATTGGCTTCACCAAGTTGTTCCAAGAGAGCAACAAAGTGCTTCTTGGATTTCCCTTGAGTTTGCCCATAAAGGCCTCAAACTCATTAGCCTCCACATTATCTTCCTCAAGTTCATTAATGCTATCCGTCAGAGAAGGATGATTAATGATGGTAGTTTTGATGTTGGAGGTTACCTTGTTGGTGGCTTTAGCCATGAGGCACTTGGCGGTGATGCTCTCATTGGGTGAGTCGAAGAGAGACACCCGTGGAGTCGTCGCAATGGCAACGGAGGCCATGGAAACCGACTCATCACTTTCATCATCGTCATCATCCTCATTGTACTCTTCTTGTACCACCAATGCCTTGGGAGGAGTCTTCTTGGTGAAGATGCTCTTGTTGGGGTACGACTTGGCCTTGTCCTTTCGGATGAGCTTGCCACCATTGTCTTCCCTCTTCTCATATGGGCACTCCGCAACAAAATGACTCACATTGCCACAATTGTAGCAAGTCCTTACACGTTGCTTGCTCTTCGTGCCACTTGAGTTGTTTTTGCTAAAGTTTGGCCTCGAGTTTTTCTTGCTCCAAAATTGCCTTGAAGCAAGTGCCATGTGTTCATGATACACGTACTTCATATCTTCGGGGTTGCTCTCCTCTTCTTCCACTTCTTCTTCTTCTTCAACGGTGAGCTTGGTCTTCAATGCAAGGTATGGCTTCTTTGCCCTTTGAGAACGAAGCACCGCATTGTCAGCGGTCTTGTCCAAAATGTTCATGGCCACAAACTCATCCAACACTTCGCTTGAGGTCAAAGTGTGGAAGTCCGGTCTTTGACGAATGACGGAGGACATGGCCTTGTGACAGGGCATCATTGCCTTGAGGAATTTGCGCTTGATCCAATTGTCATCCGTGTCCTTGCTCCCGTGATCTCGTAGTGAGACCGCGAGTTTGGTTACTCTCCGATAAAGCTCACGAGGTTCTTCATCTTCTTTCATTGCAAACTCATCGGCCTCATCTTGCACCACTTCATAGTTGGAGCGTTGAATGCTTGCGCTTCCCCGGTAGAGAGAGACAACACAATGCCATGCATCTTTGGCCAAGGTGAAGGGACGAAGATGAGGTAGGTCTTCGGGTGGAATTGCATCTTGAATGATGAAGAGAGCATTATCATTGAATTGATTGTACGCGGCTTCTCGAGGAGTGAAGTTGCTTTGGATCATGCGGATAGAAACCTTCTTCAATGATTCTCCAAAGGTTAGTGTTCACATGATTTAAATGACGTTTAAAGCGGTAAACCCAAGAATCAAAGTCCGCATTTTTCACAACCTTAGGGGGAGGACCGGCATGATTCAAATGAGTGGAAGGAACCGGTCCACCATAAACAAGTGGTGGTTCCACATGAGCAAAGATGCCGGTACAATTTTTACCACTAGAAGAAGGAGCCTTTTCACTACTAGCTTCCCCCTTGTCGGGGATAGCATCCGTCACCTTGTCGGTGGGGTCACCCACTTTCAACGGTGCGGTGGATAGTTTAAGCCCCTCAAGAAATTTAGTAAACATGCTTTCAACTTCGGTCGTCATGGAGGTTTTCAATGTCTCCAATGCCACATTGAACTCCTCACGAGAGACCGAGGTTCCCCCATCGCCCGTAGACGAGGTCGGATTCACACCAGAGTGTTCCTCCACACCGTCTACGGTATCAACCATACTCTTTGGACGGTAAAGTCCTTAATAAAGAGATGAGGCTCTGATACCAATTGAAAAGATCGATATGGTTGACTAGACGGGGGGTGAATAGGCAACTAACAATTTTTAGCTTTTCTTTAACAATTTAAACTTTGCATCAAAGTAGGTTATCTAGATATGCAACTAGGTGAGCAACCTATATGATGCAACAAGGATAGGAACACAAGCAAGCAAGATATATGAAACAAATAAGCTTGCACAAGTAAAGGCACGAGATAACCAAGAGTGGAGATGGTGGAGACAAGGATGTGTTCCCGAAGTTTCTTCCCTTTGAGAGGAAGTACGTCTCCGTTGGAGCGGCGTCGAGGCACAATGCTCCCAAAGAAGCCACTAGGGCCACCGTATTCTCCTCACGCCCTCACACAATGCGAGATGTCGTAATTCCACTATTGGTGCCCTTAGAGGCGCCGACCGAACCTTTACAAACTAGGTTGGGGCAATCTCCACAACTCAATTGGAGGCTCCCAACGACACCACAAAGCTTCACCACAATGGACTATGGCTTCGCAGTGACCTCAACCATCTAGGATGCTCAAACACCCAAGAGTAATAAGATCCGCAAGGGATTAGTGGGGGGAATCAAATATCTCTTGGTGGAACTATAGATCGAGGCCTTCTCAACCACTCACGAGCAAATCAACAAGTTTGGTCAGCTAGGGAGTGAGATCAGGCGAAAATGGAGCTTAGAGCAATAATGGAGCTTAGGGGTGGAAGAGGTGAGTCAACGGGGAAGAAGGGGACCCCTTATATAGTGTGGGAAAAGGATCCAACCGTTACCCACCAACCAGCCCGCGGCCAGCGGTACTACCGCGCCTGGCCAGCGGTACTACCGCAAGGCCGCGCGGTACTACTGCTTGCAACCAAGCGGTACTACCGCACGGCTGTGCGGTACTACTGTACCGACCCACGGTACTGCCGCAACTCCAGCGACAGTAAAGATAAACAGACGCGTCGGAGCTGGGGGCGGTACTTCCGCACGCGCGATACTACCGCGCCCCCCATGCGGTACTACCGCAAGGCAAAAACCCCCAGCCAGGGGGAAGGGAACTTCCGTGCCTACTTCCGCAAAGAAACGGAAGTAGCAAAAACCCGACACAGTAGTACCGCTGAGGGGCGGTACTACTGCCTGACTGCATAGCGCGGTACTACCGCTCGGCGAAAATGGTACTACCGCGGTAGGTGCGGATGTAAAAAATTACATCCGCCCCTACTACCGCAAAGGGGCGGCACTAGCCTGGTGGGCAGCGGTAGTGCGGCTCCAGGGGAGCGGTACTACCGTGGGCACCTACGGTACTACCGCGCCACCGCGCGGTACTACCCCGGATGCCTACGGTACTGCCGTTTTCCTGGGAGCAGTACTACCGCGACCAACCACAGCAGCCAGACAAGGGAGGCAAGAAAACGGAGGAAGCTCCAAGGAAAAAAGGAGGGGACAAGAAGGAGACGTGTACGTGATGATTCCACCCAAACCTTTCCAACGCGGACCCCCTCTTAATAGTACGGCTTTCCTACGACTCAAATCCACCAAAAAGAAATATAGAAAAGACGCCGTCTTCATCAGTCTTCGAGGGGCACCCAATCGTCTTGTGCCTAGCAATGAAGTGTCTGAAATACTCAAGGCACACGATTAGTCCACAAATGCGTTGTCATCAGTCACCAAAACACTTAGGGATAAATATGCCCTTACAATCTCCCCCTTTTTGGTGGATTGATGACAATACGGGATTTGCACAAGGAAAATAAAATTAAGTAAATGCAAACCCCTCCTCTCTAGAATATAGACGGGCTCCCCCTAGATATGTGCCACCTAGATGAGTGCTTTGGACTGCACGGCACACGAATACTAGGATCAAAGCTCCCCCTATATTATAGAGACAAGGCATATCTATCACTAGACAAGATAGCACACACATAAGTTAACTACGATAGATAAAGTGCATATGTCTTACACCATATGAGGAAAGATCTCGAAAGCACAAACCAAACAAGAGCAAACAAGCACAAACGAGGTCCAAAACACAAAGCAAATAAACGCACCAAGCACGACACAACGCAAATCCCTACACTCTCTCCCCTTTGGCATCGAGACGCCAAAAAGGCAGAGAGGACACCTACACACACGGGGTGGCTCAGGCAGAGAAGTCGTCCCACTGCTCCTCGTGCTCCTCGTCAGACTCAGTGGCGGGGATAGTCTCCTCGAAGTCATCCTTTGAACTGGTCCACTCCTTGCTTTGACATCCAGGCAGCCTCAGGTGTGATGACGTCCTCAGACCCGCCAGACAAAACCTCTCCAAAGAGCCTCATAACCTTCTTGTCACGGCGGCAACTCTCCTTGTCTGCCACGTGAGCCCTGTACTGTCCCTTTTCCTGCATGCAGAAGAGAGTCTTCATATTGTCCTTCAGCTTCTTGGCCCATGACGGCTCAGAGGAAGAAGTGGTGGACCTAGCAGCACGGTCCTCAGCAACATTCTCAGCAGCAGCCGCCTCCTCACCAGCAGCCCTCCTAGCAGAAGAGGCCTCAGCATGGGTAGTGGTGTTAGCCCAGTTGGGCTTGACGCGGAGGCTGATGGACTCATGGCGAATCCAGTCTGGAGCAAGGAACTCATCACCAGGGTACATCTTCTCCCAAGTGGTGGAGAGCAGCCGAAACAGGTACGGTCCATAGATAGGTACCTTGCGAGTGAACATCACAAACCGAAGCTCACACCACATGATGTGTGAGACATCAAGTGGCTGAGTCTGAGAAGAACGTGCCTCAGCACACAGGAGCAACATGTCCACTAGATATGCATGGACCTTGTCCTTGTCACCAATGCGTGGGAACAGAGTGTTGCGGAAGATGCGATGCATGATATCCAGAAAGGAGTTTAACACCCAAGTTGACTCGCCATTGGGGAGCACCTTCTCAGCAAGGAAAGATTGAAGCAGGTTCTTGTTGGCAGACTCAGAGTTGGCATGGGGGCGAACACCAACGGGGGTGTGAAGCCCGTCATCAGGAATGTGCAGTAGAACCATGAACTCTTTCCATGTAGCAGATAGCTCACGGCCGTTGGTCATCCAGGTCATCCTCCGCTCCTCCTCGGGATGAAAGTACACTGAGGCAAAGAACTGACAGATGAGCTCAGGGTCATAGTCATGGTGAAAAGAGATCACCGGCTCAATAGCAAAATGCTCCACCAAGTCCAGAGCCTCTCCAAAATAGTCACGAAACTTGTCCTTCCGCATGTGATGCATGTCTATCCACTTGACATCCACGAAGGTATTCTGCTTGCTCTTGATCACATCCAGATAGATGAGAACTTGTTGCTTGTTCCAGAACATCTCGGTGCCTCTGAGCACAGCCCGAGGAGTCACATAGGGATTGATTCTCCGGCATTCGACATACTCAGAGACAGAAATCTCGTCCATGCCCTTAGCAGGTTCCTCTTGCTTGCTGGCAGTGGTCTTGACATTGCGCTTGGGGGCATTGGAGCCCTCTGGGGCTTCATCTTGGGGGTTGCGCAGACGCTTGGAGCCAGTGTCACGACTGGGATTGGAACGGCGAGAGCCACCACCTGAGACACAAAAACGCAAAACACCCACAACAGCCAAGAGGGATTAATGCAAAGACCACAACAAAGAAAGAGAAACAAGCAGAAAGCACACATGATAAATGCCTAGAGAGAGATTTGATCCCTACGGTAGTACTGCCAAGTGCTGCGAAGCTAAGATAGTAGTACTGCTCTTAGACGCGGTAGTACCGTGCAAGGTCACGGTAGTACCGGGTCTAGGAGCGGTAGTACGACCTTAGCGCCTCGGCTAGCGCGGTAGTACCGCGTCTGCTGAGCAGTAGTACCGCACAAGCTAGCACGGTAGTACCGCACCTAACGGGCGGTAGTACCGCAAGAGCGGTACTACCGCACATCAGACACGGTAGTGCCGCACCGTGTCAGATCTGAACAAGTTCAAATCTGAGAAAAACCCGCGAAACCACGGCGGTACTACGGTTGGACAAAGCTACCACAAGACAGCATATCAAGTATGATTCCTACGCATCACGACTCTCCTACATCCTACTCTTGCATAGATTTGGCCTAAAATCTCAAGAATAACAAGTTTCTCCCCAAAAACCTAGAAGCAAAAGAACAGCCAAGAAAAAGAGGGATTTGGGGAAAAACCTTGGTCCATGGCAAGAGGAAGTGGTGGGGAACGATCCCATTGGTCAGAATCCGAGGAGAGTGGCCGGAGACGGAGATCCGGCAAGGGCCTCCGGCGCCATTCTTGAGCGAGAGAGAGAGAGAGAGAGAGACGTGGGGAGAGAGACAAATGAATGGGTATGGGCAATTGGAACTCGCCTGCCCGAGTCATAACCCCCACGCTCCCTCGACGGCGCGGTAGTACCGTGCCCCAATGCGGTAGTACCGCCCGGTGCGGTACTTCCAAAGTACCGCTCCTGAGTGGTAGTACCGTGCTGTGGTGCGGTAGTACCATGCCTCCCAAATCGGTAGTACCGCGGCCAGCCGCGGTAGTACCGTGAGCTCAAGAAGATGCACGTTTCAAGCACACGAAAAACTGGGTCTTTGCACAAACACTCCGAGCCAACACGACACCACAAGACAACGCAACACACAAAACCAGAAAGGCACACGACAAACGAAACAACCATGAGACACCACCTCTCCAAAGAGAGGGCGGTGGCCGTAGCCACCTATGTTTGAGTCAATTGGTATGGCACCGCGAAGAATTATCCTTGGGTCCATGACCAAAACTCGTCTCTGAAGCACAAGTACCATCGAACATGGCTAATGTGAAAGACTTGATCGATTTATGCATAATGGGGGGAGGGAGAGTTCATTGAGAGAACATCACTCCCCCTATGTCCATGCCTACATCTAAACAGGACAACACGTTGAGTATGGTGGGGTGTGCAAGGGTTCAAGCAACATTGCTCGAATCAATGATATTTAGCTCATGCCTTAACTCGCGAAATATTGCTTCATCTAAGGGCTTCGTGAAGATATTTGCAAGGTTATCATGAGTGTTGACATAGTTGAGCTCGATCTCTCCTCGCCTAATGTGATCCCGGATGAAGTGATACCGAATCTCAATATGCTTCGTCTTGAAGTGTTGCATCGGGTTGAGAGAGATCTTGATGGCACTTTCATTGTCACACCAAAGAGGCACTTTGTCACAAATGACACTGTAATCCTTTAAAGCTTGCCTCATCCATGAGAGTTGTGCACAACAACTACCGTCCGCCACATACTCCGCTTCGGTGGACGAGAGACACACATAACTTTGCTTTTTGGAAGACCAACTTACCAAAGAGCAACCAAGAAATTGGCACCCTCCGGAAGTGGACTTCCTATCCACTTTGTCTCCCGCCCAATCGGAATCCGAATACCCTACAAGCTTGAAGTTTGCTCCTCTTGGGTACCATAGGCCAAAGTTTGGGGTATGAGCCAAATATCGAAAGATTCGTTTGACCGCCACATAGTGACTTTCCTTAGGTGCGGCTTGAAAACGTGCACAAATTCCCACACTCAACATGATATCCGGTCTAGATGCACAAAGGTAAAGCAAGGAACCTATCATGGAGCGATATACCTTTTGATCCACCGCTTTACCATTGGGATCTATGTCAAGTTGGCACTTGGTGGGCATGGGAGTGGAAGCCGTCTTGACATCACTTAGCTTGAATCTTTTGAACATGTCTTGAGTATATTTGGCTTGATTGATGAAGGTTCCTTCTCTTCTTTGCTTCACTTCAAACCCTAGAAAGAACTTCAACTCTCCCATGGAAGACATCTCGAACTTTGAGGTCATGAGAGCAGCAAATTCCTCATTGAAAGATTTGTTAGGGGGACCAAAGATAATATCATCAACATATAATTGGCACACAAACAACTCCCCTTTGACCTTCTTAGTAAAAAGAGTGGGGTCAATTAGCCCAACTTTGAAACCACGGTCTTGTAACAACTCGTTAAGGTGGTCATACCACGCACGTGGGGCTTGTTTAAGGTCATAGAGTGCCTTATTGAGTTGATACACATGATCGGGAAAGTAGGGATCCTCGAACCCGGGGGGTTGCTTGACATAAACCAATTCATTAATGGGACCATTAAGAAAAGCACTGTTCACATCCATTTGTTGTAACTTAAAGTTATGATGAGAAGCATAGGCAATCAACATGCGAATAGATTCAAGACGAGCAACGGGAGCGAAGGTTTCACCGTAGTCGATACCCTTGACTTGGGAGTAGCCTTGTGCTACCAAACGAGCCTTGTTGCGAATGATAATCCCATGGGCATCTTGCTTGTTCTTAAATATCCACTTGGTTCCGATGACATTGTGGTTCCCCGTCGGTCTTGGCACCAATCTCCACACTTTGTTCCGCTCGAAGTTGTTGAGTTCTTCATGCATGGCATTGAGCCAATCCGGATCTTCTAGCGCCTCATAGACCTTGTGGGGGTTCCACACAAGAGACAAACGAAGGATGCTCACAATAATTTGCTAATTGTCTATGAGTGCTTACCCCCTTTCATAAGCTTCCAAGCACATTCGTCATGAGATGATCCTTGGTGGAGAGCTTGGAAGCAACCTTGGTGGCACGACGCTCTAATTCCTCCTCGGGGGTGAGATGAGGAGTGGTCACTTGATCATCTTGAGCGTCGTCTTGAGCTTGTTCTTGTTCTTGAACTTGCTCGGAGGAGAGAACTTGACCTTGGGCATCACTTGATGTGTCAACACCGTCTTGAGTGTGATCTTGCCCTTGGTCATGTTCTTGAGTATGAGGGCCTTCATGTTGTTCTTCGGAAGTGTGTGGGCCTTGGGTTGGTGATGGCTCCGCTTGAGTGGAGCTTTGTCCTTCTCCTTCGGCCACAAGGGGTTGCTCAATGGGTAGGATAAAGCCAACACTCATTCTTCTTATGGCTTGGGGAGAAATTTCATCACCTACATCACAAGTGCCACTTTGCTCCACTTGGGAGCCATTATTCTCATCAAACTCCACGTTACACGTCTCCTCAATAAGTCCCGTGGATTTATTGAGGACACGGTAAGCATGAGAGTTTGTAGCATAACCAACAAATATGCCCTCATAAGCTCTAGCCTCAAATTTAGACAACCGAACACCTTTCTTGAGAATGAAACACTTACACCCGAACACCCGGAAGTACTTGAGGTTGGGCTTGTTACCGGTGAGTATCTCATATGGAGTCTTGTTCAAGCCCTTGCGGAGGTAGAGCCGATTGGATGCATGAAACGCGGTGTTGATGGCTCCGGCCCAAAAGTTGTACGGAGACTTGAACTCCGCCATCATGGTCCTTGCCGCATCCATCAATGTCCGGTTCTTCCTCTCCGCAACACCGTTTTGTTCAAGGGTGTAAGGTGCAGAATATTGATGTTTGATCCCCTCATCACTAAGAAACTCATCCAAGGTGTAGTTCTTGAACTCGGTGCCGTTGTCACTTCTTATTGTCAAGATCTTTGCATTGTATTGACGTTGTGCTTCATTTGCAAAGTCAATGATGGTTTGTTGGGTCTCGCTCTTCCTCTTGAATAAATACACCCACGTGTACCTTGAGTAGTCATCCACAATCACCAAGCAATACTTCCTACCTCCAAGACTATCGAAGGATGGAGGCCCAAAGAGATCCATGTGAAGGAGCTCCAAAGGCCTCTTTGAATAAATGATAGTCGTGGGAGGGTGAGCCTTCTCATGTAGCTTTCCTTCGATACAAGCACTGCAAGCACGATCTTTAGCAAAACTAACATTCGTTAGTCCACGGACATGGTCCCCCTTGAGGAGACTTTGCAAAGATCTCATATTGACGTGGGCTAAACGCCGATGCCAAAGCCATCCCACATCAACTTTAGCCATTAGGCACGTCGCGGTCTTAGTGGGTCGCTCCGAAAAGTTAATCACATATAGACCTTTCTCGACGTGCCCAACAAAGGCTACTTTAAGAGTCTTGCTCCACAAGAGGGCCACGGTATCTGATATCAAATAAAGTGGCAAAGCCCATGATTGCAAGTTGACGAACGAAAAGTAAATTGTATGCAAGGGACTCAACAAGCATGACCTTCTCGATCGTGAGATCATGAGAGATGACCACCTTGCCAAGTCCCAATACCTTAGAAGATGAGGCGTCACCCCACTCGACATTGGTGGGCATAGATGGAACCTTGTGCACGTCCACCACCAAGTCCTTGCTTCCGGTCATATGATTTGTAGCTCCGCTATCGAGCAACCATGATCCCTCACCGGAAGCAAACACCTACAAGAGATCAATGCTTGGTTTTAGGTACCCATTTTGTAATGGGTCCTTTGATGTTAGTAACAAGGGTCTTTGGAACCCAAATAGACCATTCAATGTATTCATGAAGAGAACCAACAAATTTGGCATAAACATGCCCATCACTAGCACGGCATAACACATAAGAAGGATTAAAATCATCGGCTTTGTTGGGAGGGGTGGCATTGCCCTTCTTGACATTGCCACCCTTTGCATTGTTCTTCTTATTCTCCTCGGAGGCACTCTCTCCCTCCTTCACAAAGGTTTGCATGAGAGGAGGAGGTCGTTTGGTCTTGTCATTCTTCTTCTTGTTCTTGGAGTCGGGCACGTACCCAACCCCTTCCTTGGCCACAACTCCCTTTTGGTTGATCAAGAGATCGTTGAGGTTCTTCTTGCCTTGTATGCAAGTCGCAAGACCTCTCTCAAGTTGCCCCTTTAGCTTAGCGTTCTCCTCAACGAGATGCACATGCTCACAACACGGGTTAGTAGCATTTGCATTATGAATTAACATCATACGAGGGAAAGTGGATTTTTCCTTGGTTAGCTTTACTTGAAGTTGATCATGAGACTCTTTGAGGCTAGCATGAGCACCCTTCAATACCTTGTGAGCCTTGTCAAGTAGATCAAACTCCTCTTTGAGTCTAGCAAAATCAACCTCAAGTTCGGCCTTCTCGGAGTTTAGCACATGAGAAACAATGAGGACATGATCATAATCTTTCTTTAACTTAGCATGATCAATGTTGTGTGACTTCTCAAGAGCCAAACGAAGACCACGCTCTTCCTCAAGAGCATTGGAAAGATCCGAAATCTCATCGGCATAGTCACGACTATGCCCTTCCATCTTAGTGATGGTGTTTTCGTGAGCCTCGATCATGTCATTGGCTTCACCAAGTTGTTCCAAGAGAGCAACAAAGTGCTTCTTGGATTTCCCTTGAGTTTGCCCATAAAGGCCTCAAACTCATCAGCCTCCACATTAGCTTCCTCAAGTTCATTAATGCTATCCGTCAGAGAAGGATGATTAATGATGGTAGTTTTGATGTTGGAGGTTACCTTGTTGGTGGCTTTAGCCATGAGGCACTTGGCGGTGATGCTCTCATTGGGTGAGTCGAAGAGAGACACCCGTGGAGTCGTCGCAATGGCAACGGAGGCCATGGCAACCGACTCATCACTTTCATCATCGTCATCATCCTCATTGTACTCTTCTTGTACCACCAATGCCTTGGGAGGAGTCTTCTTGGTGAAGATGCTCTTGTTGGGGAACGACTTGGCCTTGTCCTTTCGGATGAGCTTGCCACCATTGTCTTCCCTCTTCTCATATGGGCACTCCGCAACAAAATGATTCACATTGCCACAATTGTAGCATGTCCTTACACGTTGCTTGCTCTTCGTGCCACTTGAGTTGTTTTTGCTAAAGTTTGGCCTCGAGTTTTTCTTGCTCCAAAATTGCCTTGAAGCAAGTGCCATGTGTTCATGATACGCGTACTTCGTATCTTCGGGGTTGCTCTCCTCTTCTTCCACTTCTTCTTCTTCAACGGTGAGCTTGTCCTTCAATGCAAGGTCTGGCTTCTTTGCCCTTTGAGAACGAAGCACCGCATTGTCAGCGGTCTTGTCCAAAATGTTCATGGCCACAAACTCATCCAACACTTCGCTTGAGGTCAAAGTGTGGAAGTACGGTCTTTGACGAATGACGGAGGACATGGCCTTGTGATAGGGCATCATTGCCTTGAGGAATTTGCGCTTGATCCAATTGTCATCCGTGTCCTTGCTCCCGTGATCTCGTAGTGAGACCGCGAGTTTGGTTACTCTCCGATAAAGCTCACGAGGTTCTTCATCTTCTTTCATTGCAAACTCATCAGCCTCATCTTGCACCACTTCATAGTTGGAGCGTTGAATGCTTGCGCTTCCCCGGTAGAGAGAGACAACACAATGCCATGCATCTTTGGCCAAGGCGAAGGGACGAAGATGAGGTAGGTCTTCGGGTGGAATTGCATCTTGAATGATGAAGAGAGCATTCTCATTGAATTGATTGTACGCGGCTTCTCGAGGAGTGAAGTTGCTTTGGATCATGCGGATAGAAACCTTCTTCAATGATTCTCCAAAGGTTAGTGTTCACATGATTTAAATGACGTTTAAAGCGGTAAACCCAAGAATCAAAGTCCTCATTTTTCACAATCTTAGGGGGAGGACCGGCATGATTCAAATGAGTGGAAGGAACCGGTCCACCATAAACAAGTGGTGGTTCCACATGAGCAAAGATGCCGGTACCATTTTTACCACTAGAAGGAGCCTTTTCACTACTAGCTTCCCCCTTGTCGGGGATAGCATCCGTCACCTTGTCGGTGGGGTCACCCACTTTCAACGGTGCGGTGGATAGTTTAAGCCCCTCAAGAAATTTAGTAAACATGCTTTCAACTTCGGTCGTCATGGAGGTTTTCAATGTCTCCAAGGCCACATTGAACTCCTCACGAGAGACCGAGGTTCCCCCATCGCCCGTAGACGAGGTCGGATTCACACCGGAGTGTTCCTCCACACCGTCTACGGTATCAACCATACTCTTTGGACGGTAAAGTCCTTAATAAACAGACGAGGCTCTGATACCAATTGAAAGGATTGATATGGTTGACTAGAGGGGGGTGAATAGGCAACTAACAATTTTTAGCTTTTCTTTAACAATTTAAACTTTGCATCAAAGTAGGTTATCTAGATATGCAACTAGGTGAGCAACCTATATCATGCAACAAGGATAGGAACACAAGAAAGCAAGATATATGAAACAAATAAGCTTGCACAAGTAAAGGCACGAGATAACCAAGAGTGGAGACGGCGGAGACGATGATGTGTTCCCGAAGTTTCTTCCCTTTGAGAGGAAGTCCGTCTCCGTTGGAGCGGCGTGGAGGCACAATGCTCCCAAAGAAGCCACTAGGGCCACCGTATTCTCCTCACGCCCTCACACAATGCGAGATGCCGTGATTCCACTATTGGTGCCCTTGGAGGCGGCGACCGAACCTTTACAAACTAGGTTGGGGCAATCTCCACAACTCAATTGGAGGCTCCCAACGACACCACAAAGCTTCACCACAATGCACTATGGCTTCGCAGTGACCTCAACCGTCTAGGATGCTCAAACACCCAAGAGTAATAAGATCCGCAAGGGATTAGTGGGGGGAATCAAATATCTCTTGGTGGAAGTGTAGATCGAGGCCTTCTCAACCACTCCCGAGCAAATCAACAAGTTTGGTCAGCTAGGGAGTGAGATCGGGCGAAAATGGAGCTTAGAGCAATAATGGGGCTTAGGGGTGGAAGAGGTGAGTCAACGGGGAAGAAGGGGACCCCTTATATAGTGTGGGAAAAGGATCCAACCGTTACCCACCAACCAGCCCGCGGCCAGCGGTACTACCGCGCCTGGCCAGCGGTACTACCACAAGGCCGCGCGGTACTACTGCTTGCAACCAAGCGGTACTACCGCACGGCTGTGCTGTACTACTGTACCGACCCACGGTACTGCCGCAACTCCAGCGACAGTAAAGATAAACATACGCGTCGGAGCTGGAGGCGGTACTTCCGCACGCGCAATACTACCGCAAGGCAAAAAACCCCAGCCAGGGGGAAGGGAACTTCCGTGCCTACTTCCGCAAAGAAACGGAAGTAGCAAAAACCCGACACAGTAGTATCGCTGAGGGGCGGTACTACTGCCTGACTGCATAGCACGGTACTACCGCTCGGCAAAAACGGTACTACCGCGGTAGGTGCGGATGTAAAAAATTACATCTGCCCCTACTACCGCAAAGGGGCGGCACTAGCCTGGTGGGCAGCGGTAGTGCGGCTCCAGGGGAGCGGTACTACCGTGGGCACCTGCGGTACTACCGCGCCACCGCGCGGTACTACCGTGGATGCCTACGGTACTGCCGTTTTCCTGGGAGCAGTACTACCGCGACCAACCACAGTAGCCAGACAAGGGAGGCAAGAAAACGGAGGAAGCTCCAAGGAAAAAAGGAGGGGACAAGAAGGAGACGTGTACGTGATGATTCCACCCAAACCTTTCCAACGCGGACCCCCTCTTAATAGTACGGCTTTCCTACGACTCAAATCCACCAAAAAGAAACGTAGAAAAGACGCCGCCTTCATCCGTCTTCGAGGGGCACCCAATCGTCTTGTGCCTAGCAATGAAGTGTCTGAAATACTCAAGGCACACGATTAGTCCGCAAATGCGTTGTCATCAGTCACCAAAACACTTAGGGATAAATATGCCCTTACAATCTCCCCCTTTTTGGTGGATTGATGACAATACGGGATTTGCACAAGGAAAATAAAATTAAGTAAATGCAAACCCCTCCTCTCTAGAATATAGACGGGCTCCCCCTAGATATGTGCCACCTAGATGAGTGCTTTGGACTGCACGGCACACGAATACTAGGATCAAAGCTCCCCCTATATTATAGAGACAAGGCATATCTATCACTAGACAAGATAGCACACACATAAGTTAACTACGATAGATAAAGTGCATATGTCTTACACCATATGAGGAAAGGTCTCGAAAGCACAAACCAAACAAGAGCAAACAAGCACAAACGAGGTCCAAAAGACAAAGCAAATAAACGCACCAAGCATGACACAACGCAAATCCCTACACTCTCTCCCCTTTGGCATCGAGACGCCAAAAAGGCAGAGAGGACACCTACACACACGGGGTGGCTCAGGCAGAGAAGTCGTCTGACTGCTCCTCGTGCTCCTCGTCAGACTCAGTGGCGGGGATAGTCTCCTCGAAGTCATCCTTTGAACTGGTCCACTCCTTGCTTTGACATCCAGGCAGCCTCAGGTGTGATGACGTCCTCAGACCCGCCAGACACATCCTCTCCAAAGAGCCTCATAACCTTCTTGTCACGGCGGCGACTCTCCTTGTCTGCCACGTGAGCCCTGTACTGTCCTTTTTCCTGCATGCAGAAGAGAGTCTTCATATTGTCCTTTAGCTTCTTGGCCCATGACGGCTCAGAGGAAGAAGTGGTGGACCTAGCAGCACGGTCCTCAGCAACATTCTCAGCAGCAGCCGCCTCCTCACCAGCAGCCCTCCTAGCAGAAGAGGCCTCAGCATGGGTAGTGGTGTTAGCCCAGTTGGGCTTGACGCGGAGGCTGATGGACTCATGGCAAATCCAGTCTGGAGCAAGGAACTCATCACCAGGGTACATCTTCTCCCAAGTGGTGGAGAGCAGCCGAAACAGGTACGGTCCATAGATAGGTACCTTGCGAGTGAACATCACAAACCGAAGCTCACACCACATGATGTGTGAGACATCAAGTGGCTGAGTCTGAGAAGAACGTGCCTCAGCACACAGGTGCAACATGTCCACTAGATATGCATGGACCTTGTCCTTGTCACCAATGCGTGGGAACAGAGTGTTGCGGAAGATGCGATGCATGATATCCAGAAAGGAGTTTAACACCCAAGTTGACTCGCCATTAGGGAGCACCTTCTCAGCAAGGAAAGACTGAAGCAGGTTATTGTTGGCAGACTCAGAGTTGGCATGGGGGCGAACACCAACGGGGGTGTGAAGCCCGTCATCAGGAATGTGCAGCAGATCCATGAACTCTTTCCATGTAGCAGATAGCTGACAGCCGTTGGTCATCCAGGTCATCCTCCGCTCCTCCTCGGGATGAAAGTACACTGAGGCAAAGAACTGACAGATGAGCTCAGGGTCATAGTCATGGTGAAAAGAGATCACCGGCTCAATAGCAAACTGCTCCACCAAGTCCAGAGCCTCTCCAAAATAGTCACGAAACTTGTCCTTCCGCATGTGATGCATGTCTATCCACTTGACATCCACGAAGGTATTCTGCTTGCTCTTGATCACATCCAGATAGATGAGAACCTGGTGCTTGTTCCAGAACATCTCGGTGCCTCTGAGCATAGCCTGAGGAGTCACATAGGGATTGATTCTCCGGCTTTCGACATACTCAGAGACAGAAATCTCGTCCATGCCCTTAGAGGTTCCTCTTGCTTGCTGGCAGTGGTCTTGACATTGCGCTTGGGGGCATTGGAGCCCTCTGGGGCATCATCTTGGGGGTTGCGCAGACGCTTGGAGCCAGTGTCACGACTGGGATTGGAACGGCGAGAGCCACCACCTGAGACACAAAAACGCAAAACACCCACAACAGCCAAGAGGGATTAATGCAAAGACCACAACAAAGAAAGAGAAACAAGCAGAAAGCACACATGATAAATGCCTAGAGAGAGATTTGATCCCTATGGTAGTACTGCCAAGTGCTGCGAAGCTAAGATAGTAGTACTGCTCTTAGACGCGGTAGTACCGTGCAAGGTCATGGTAGTACCGGGTCTAGGAGCGGTAGTACGACCTTAGCGCCTCGGCTAGCGCGGTAGTACCGCGTCTGCTGAGCGGTAGTACCGCACAAGCTAGCACGGTAGTACCGCACCTGACGGGCGGTAGTACCGCACATCAGACACGGTAGTGCCGCACCGTGTCAGATCTGAACAAGTTCAAATCTGAGAAAAACCCGTGAAACCACGGCGGTACTACGGTTGGACAAAGCTACCACAAGACAGCATATCAAGTATGATTCCTACGCATCACGACTCTCCTACATCCTACTCTTGCATAGATTTGGCCTAAAATCTCAAGAATAACAAGTTTCTCCCCAAAAACCTAGAAGCAAAAGAACAGCCAAGAAAAAGAGGGATTTGGGGAAAAACCTTGGTCCATGGCAAGAGGAAGTGGTGGGGAACGATCCCATTGGTCGGAATCCGAGGAGAGTGGCCGGAGAAGGAGATCCGGCGAGGGCCTCCGGCGCCATTCTTGAGCGAGAGAGAGAGAGACGTGGGGAGAGAGACAAATGAATGGGTATGGGCAGTTGGAACTCCCCTGCCCGAGTCATAACCCCCACGCTCCCTCGACGGCGCGGTAGTACCGTGCCCCAACGCGGTAGTACCGCCCGGTGCGGTACTTCCGAAGTACCGCACCTGAGCGGTAGTACCGTGTTGTGGTGCGGTAGTACCGTGCCTCCCAAATCGGTAGTACCGCGGCCAGCCGCGGTAGTACCGTGAGCTCAAGAAGATGCACGTTTCGAGCACACGAAAAACTGGGTCTTTGCACAAACACTCCGAGCCAACACGACACCACAAGACCACGCAACACAAAAAGCCAGAAAGGCACACGACAAACGAAACAACCACGAGACACCACCTCTCCAAAGAGAGGGCGGTGGCCGTAGCCACCTATGTTTGAGTCAATTGGTATGGCACCGCGAAGAATTATCCTTGGGTCCATGACCAAAACTTGTCTTTGAAGCACAAGTACCATCGAACATGGCTAATGTGAAAGACTTGATCGATTTATGCATAATGAGGGGAGGGAGAGTTCATTGAGAGAACATCACTCCCCCTATGTCCATGCCTACATCTAAACAGGACAACACGTTGAGTATGGTGGGGTGTGCAAGGGTTCAAGCAACATTGCTCGAATCAATGATATTTAGCTCATGCCTTAACTCGCGAAATATTGCTTCATCTAAGGGCTTCGTGAAGATATTTGCAAGGTTATCATGAGTGTTGACATAGTTGAGCTTGATCTCTCCTCGCCTAATGTGATCCCGGATGAAGTGATACCGAATCTCAATATGCTTCGTCTTGAAGTGTTGCATCGGGTTGAGAGAGATCTTGATGGCACTTTCATTGCCACACCAAAGAGGCACTTTGTCACAAATGACACTGTAATCCTTTAAAGTTTGCCTCATCCATGAGAGTTGTGCACAACAACTACCGTCCGCCACATACTCCGCTTCGGTGGACGAGAGAGACACATAACTTTGCTTTTTGGAAGACCAACTTACCAAAGAGCAACCAAGAAATTGGCACCCTCCGGAAGTGGACTTCCTATCCACTTTGTCTCCCGCCCAATCGGAATCCGAATACCCTACAAGCTTGAAGTTTGCTCCTCTTGGGTACCATAGGCCAAAGTTTGGGGTATGAGCCAAATATCGAAAGACTCGTTTGACCGCCACATAGTGACTTTCCTTAGGTGCGGCTTGAAAACGTGCACAAATTCCCACACTCAACATGATATCCGGTCTAGATGCACAAAGGTAAAGCAAGGAACCTATCATGGAGCGATATACCTTTTGATCCACCGCTTTACCATTGGGATCTATGTCAAGTTGGCACTTGGTGGGCATGGGAGTGGAAGCCGGCTTGACATCACTTAGCTTGAATCTTTTGAGCATGTCTTGAGTATATTTGGCTTGATTGATGAAGGTTCCTTCTCTTCTTTGCTTCACTTCGAACCCTAGAAAGAACTTCAACTCTCCCATGGAAGACATCTCGAACTTTGAGGTCATGAGAGCAGCAAATTCCTCATTGAAAGCTTTGTTAGGGGGACCAAAGATAATATCATCAACATATAATTGGCACACAAACAACTCCCCTTTGACCTTCTTAGTAAAAAGAGTGGGGTCGATTAGCCCAACTTCGAAACCACGGTCTTGTAACAACTCGGTAAGGTGGTCATACCACGCACGTGGGGCTTGTTTAAGGTCATAGAGTGCCTTATCGAGTTGATACACATGATCGGGAAAGTAGGGATCCTCGAACCCGGGGGGTTGCTTGACATAAACCAATTCATTAATGGGACCATTAAGAAAAGCACTGTTCACATCCATTTGTTGTAACTTAAAGTTATGATGAGAAGCATAGGCAATCAACATGCGGATAGATTTAAGACGAGCAACGGGAGCAAAGGTTTCACCGTAGTCGATACCCTCGACTTGGGAGTAGCCTTGTGCTACCAAACGAGCCTTGTTGCGAATGATAATCCCATGGGCATCTTGCTTGTTCTTAAATATCCACTTGGTTCCGATGACATTGTGGTTCCCCGTCGGTCTTGGCACCAATCTCCACACTTTGTTGCGCTCGAAGTTGTTGAGTTCTTCATGCATGGCATTGAGCCAATCGGGATCTTCTAGCGCCTCATAGACCTTGTGGGGGTTCCACACAAGAGACAAACGCGTGATGCTCACAATAATTTGCTAATTGTCTATGAGTGCTTACCCCCTTTCATAAGCTTCCAAGCACATTCGTCATGAGATGATCCTTGGTGGAGAGCTTGGAAGCAACCTTGGTGGCACGACGCTCTAATTCCTCCTCGGGGGTGAGACGAGGAGTGGTCACTTGATCATCTTGAGCGTCGTCTTGAGCTTGTTCTTGTTCTTGAACTTGCTCGGAGGAGAGAACTTGACCTTGGGCATCACTTGATGTGTCAACACCGTCTTGAGCGTGATCTTGCCCTTGGTCATGTTCTTGAGTATGAGGGCCTTCATGTTGTTCTTCGGAAGTGTGTGGGCCTTGGGTTGGTGATGGCTCCGCTTGAGTGGAGCTTTGTCCTTCTCCTTCGGCCACAAGGGGTTGCTCAATGGGTAGGATAAAGCCAACACTCATTCTTCTTATGGCTTGGGGAGAAATTTCATCACCTACATCACAAGTGCCACTTTGCTCCACTTGGGAGCCGTTATTCTCATCAAACTCCACGTTACACGTCTCCTCAATAAGTCCCGTGGATTTATTGAGGACACGGTAAGCATGAGAGTTTGTAGCATAACCAACAAATATGCCCTCATAAGCTCTAGCCTCAAATTTAGACAACCGAACACCTTTCTTGAGAATGAAACACTTACACCCAAACACCCGGAAGTACTTGAGGTTGGGCTTGTTACCGGTGAGTATCTCATATGGAGTCTTGTTCAAGCCCTTGCGGAGGTAGAGCCGATTGGATGCATGAAACGCGGTGTTGATGGCTCCGGCCCAAAAGTTGTACGGAGACTTGAACTCCGCCATCATGGTCCTTGCCGCATCCATCAATGTCCGGTTCTTCCTCTCCGCAACACTGTTTTGTTGAAGGGTGTAAGGTGCGGAATATTGATGTTTGATCCCCTCATCACTAAGAAACTCATCCAAGGTGTAGTTCTTGAACTCGGTGCCGTTGTCACTTCTTATTGTCAAGATCTTTGCATTGTATTGACGTTGTGCTTCATTTGCAAAGTCAATGACGGTTTGTTGGGTCTCGCTCTTCCTCTTGAAGAAATACACCCACGTGTACCTTGAGTAGTCATCCACAATCACCAAGCAATACTTCCTACCTCCAAGACTATCGAAGGATGGAGGCCCAAAGAGATCCATGTGAAGGAGCTCCAAAGGCCTCTTTGAATAAATGCTAGTCGTGGGAGGGTGAGCCTTCTCATGTAGCTTTCCTTCGATACAAGCACTGCAAGCACGATCTTTAGCAAAACTAACATTCGTTAGTCCACGGACATGGTCCCCCTTAAGGAGACTTTGCAAAGATCTCATATTGACGTGGGCTAAACGCCGATGCCAAAGCCATCCCACATCAACTTTAGCCATTAGGCACGTCGCGGTCTTAGTGGGTCGCTCCGAAAAGTTAATCACATATAGACCGTTCTCGACATGCCCAACAAAGGCTACTTTAAGAGTCTTGCTCCACAAGAGGGCCATGGTATCTGATATCAAAGAAAGTGGCAAAGCCCATGATTGCAAGTTGACGAACGGAAAGTAAATTGTATGCAAGGGACTCAACAAGCATGACCTTCTCGATCGTGAGATCATGAGAGATGACCACCTTGCCAAGTCCCAATACCTTAGAAGATGAGGCGTCACCCCACTCGACATTGGTGGGCATAGATGGAACCTTGTGCATGTCCACCACCAAGTCCTTGCTTCCGGTCATATGATTTGTAGCTCCGCTATCGAGCAACCATGATCCCTCACCGGAAGCAAACACCTACAAGAGATCAATGCTTGGTTTTAGGTACCCATTTTGTAATGGGTCCTTTGATGTTAGTAACAAGGGTCTTTGGAACCCAAATAGACCATTCAATGTATTCATGAAGAGAACCAACAAATTTTGCATAAACATGCCCATCACTAGCACGGCATAACACATAAGAAGGATTAAAATCGCCGGCTTTGTTGGGAGGGGTGGCATTGCCCTTCTTGACATTGCCACCCTTTGCATTGTTCTTCTTCTTCTCCTCGGAGGCACTCTCTCCCTCCTTCACAAAGGTTTGCATGAGAGGAGGAGGTCGTTTGGTCTTGTCATTCTTCTTCTTGTTCTTGGAGTCGGGCACGTACCCAACCCCTTCCTTGTCCACAACTCCCTTTTGGTTGATCAAGAGATCGTTGAGGTTCTTCTTGCCTTGTATGCAAGTCGCAAGACCTCTCTCAAGTTGCCCCTTTAGCTTAGCATTCTCCTCAACGAGATGCACATGCTCACAACACGGGTTATTAGCATTTGCATTATGAATTAACATCATATGAGGGAAAGTGGATTTTTCCTTGGTTAGCTTTACTTGAAGTTGATCATGAGACTCTTTGAGGCTAGCATGAGCACCCTTCAATACCTTGTGAGCCTTGTCAAGTAGATCAAACTCCTCTTTGAGTCTAGCAAAATCAACCTCAAGTTCGGCCTTCTCGGAGTTTAGCACATGAGAAACAATGAGGACATGATCATAATCTTTCTTTAACTTAGCATGATCAATGTTGTGTGACTCCTCAAGAGCCAAACGAATACCACGCTCTTCCTCAAGAGCATTGGAAAGATCCGAAATCTCATCGGCATAGTCACGACTATGCCCTTCCATCTTAGTGATGGTGTTTTCGTGAGCCTCGATCATGTCATTGGCTTCACCAAGTTGTTCCAAGAGAGCAACAAAGTGCTTCTTGGATTTCCCTTGAGTTTGCCCATAAAGGCCTCAAACTCATTAGCCTCCACATTAGCTTCCTCAAGTTCATTAATGCTATCCGTCAGAGAAGGATGATTAATGATGGTAGTTTTGATGTTGGAGGTTACCTTGTTGGTGGCTTTAGCCATGAGGCATTTGGCGGTGATGCTCTCATTGGGTGAGTCGAAGAGAGACACCCGTGGAGTCGTCGCAATGGCAACGGAGGCCATGGCAACCGACTCATCACTTCCATCATCGTCATCATCCTCATTGTACTCTTCTTGTACCACCAATGCCTTGGGAGGAGTCTTCTTGGTGAAGATGCTCTTGTTGGGGAACGACTTGGCCTTGTCCTTTCGGATGAGCTTGCCACCATTGTCTTCCCTCTTCTCATATGGGCACTCCGCAACAAAATGACTCACATTGCCACAATTGTAGCAAGTCCTTACACGTTGCTTGCTCTTCGTGCCACTTGAGTTGTTTTTGCTAAAGTTTGGCCTCGAGTTTTTCTTGCTCCAAAATTGCCTTGAAGCAAGTGCCATGTGTTCATGATACGCGTACTTCGTATCTTCGGGGTTGCTCTCCTCTTCTTCCACTTCTTCTTCTTCAACGGTGAGCTTGGCCTTCAATGCAAGGTCTGGCTTCTTTGCCCTTTGAGAACGAAGCACCGCATTGTCAGCGGTCTTGTCCAAAATGTTCATGGCCACAAACTCATCCAACACTTCGCTTGAGGTCAAAGTGTGGAAGTCCGGTCTTTGACGAATGACGGAGGACATGGCCTTGTGATAGGGCATCATTGCCTTGAGGAATTTGCGCTTGATCCAATTGTCATCCGTGTCCTTGCTCCCGTGATCTCGTAGTGAGACCGCGAGTTTGGTTACTCTCCGATAAAGCTCACGAGGTTCTTCATCTTCTTTCATTGCAAACTCATCGGCCTCATCTTGCACCACTTCATAGTTGGAGCGTTGAATGCTTGCGCTTCCCCGGTAGAGAGAGACAACACAATGCCATGCATCTTTGGCCAAGGCGAAGGGACGAAGATGAGGTAGGTCTTCGGGTGGAATTGCATCTTGAATGATGAAGAGAGCATTCTCATTGAATTGATTGTACGCGGCTTCTCGAGGAGTGAAGTTGCTTTGGATCATGCGGATAGAAACCTTCTTCAATGATTCTCCAAAGGTTAGTGTTCACATGATTTAAATGATGTTTAAAGTGGTAAACCCAAGAATCAAAGTCCTCATTTTTCACAACCTTAGGGGGAGGACCGGCATGATTCAAATGAGTGGAAGGAACCGGTCCACCATAAACAAGTGGTGGTTCCACATGAGCAAAGATGCTGGTACCATTTTTACCACTAGAAGAAGGAGCCTTTTCACTACTAGCTTCCCCCTTGTCGGGGATAGCATCCATCACCTTGTCGGTGGGGTCACCCACTTTCAACGGTGCGGTGGATAGTTTAAGCCCCTCAAGAAATTTAGTAAACATGCTTTCAACTTCGGTCGTCATGGAGGTTTTCAATGTCTCCAAGGCCACATTGAACTCCTCACGAGAGACCGAGGTTCCCCCATCGCCCGTAGACGAGGTCGGATTCACACCGGAGTGTTCCTCCACACCGTCTACGGTATCAACCATACTCTTTGGATGGTAAAGTCCTTAATAAAGAGACGAGGCTCTGATACCAATTGAAAGGATCGATATGGTTGACTAGAGGGGGGGTGAATAGGCAACTAACAATTTTTAGCTTTTCTTTAACAATTTAAACTTTGCATAAAATTAGGTTATCTAGATATGCAACTAGGTGAGCAACCTATATGATGCAACAAGGATAGGAACACAAGCAAGCAAGATATATGAAACAAATAAGCTTGCACAAGTAAAGGCACGAGATAACCAAGAGTGGAGACGGTGGAGACGAGGATGTGTTCCCGAAGTTTCTTCCCTTTGAGAGGAAGTACGTCTCTGTTGGAGCGGCGTGGAGGCACAATGCTCCCAAAGAAGCCACTAGGGCCACCGTATTCTCCTCACGCCCTCACACAATGCGAGATGCCGTGATTCCACTATTGGTGCCCTTGGAGGCGGCGACCGAACCTTTACAAACTAGGTTGGGGAAATCTCCACAACTCAATTGGAGGCTCCCAACGACACCACAAAGCTTCACCACAATGCACTATGGCTTCGCAGTGACCTCAACCGTCTAGGATGCTCAAACACCCAAGAGTAATAAGATCTGCAAGGGATTAGTGGGGGGAATCAAATATCTCTTGGTGGAAGTGTAGATCGAGGCCTTCTCAACCACTCCCGAGCAAATCAACAAGTTTGGTCAGCTAGGGAGTGAGATTGGGCGAAAATGGAGCTTAGAGCAATAATGGAGCTTAGGGGTGGAAGACGTGAGTCAACGGGGAAGAAGGGGACCCCTTATATAGTGTGGGAAAAGGATCCAACCGTTACCCACCAACCAGCCCGCGGCCAGCGGTACTACCGCGCCTGGCCAGCGGTACTACCGCAAGGCCGCGCGGTACTACTGCTTGCAACCAAGCGGTACTACCGCACGGCTGTGCGGTACTACTGTACCGACCCACGGTACTGCCGCAACTCCAGCGACAGTAAAGATAAACAGACGCGCCAGAGCTGGGGGCGGTACTTCCGCACGCGCGATACTACCGCGCCCCCCATGCGGTACTACCGCAAGGCAAAAAACCCCAGCCAGGGGGAAGGGAACTTCCGTGCCTACTTCCGCAAAGAAACGGAAGTAGCAAAAACCCGACACAGTAGTACCGCTGAGGGGCGGTACTACTGCCTGACTGCATAGCGCGGTACTACCGCTCGGCGAAAACGGTACTACCGCGGTAGGTGCGGATGTAAAAAGTTACATCCGCCCCTACTACCGCAAAGGGGCGGCACTAGCCTGGTGGGCAGCGGTAGTGCGGCTCCAGGGGAGCGGTACTACCGTGGGCACCTGCGGTACTACCGCGCCACCGCGCGGTACTATCGTGGATGCCTACGGTACTGCCGTTTTCCTGGGAGCAGTACTACCGCGACCAACCACAGCAGCCAGACAAGGGAGGCAAGAAAACGGAGGAAGCTCCAAGGAAAAAAGGAGGGGACAAGAAGGAGACGTGTACGTGATGATTCCACCCAAACCTTTCCAACGCGGACCCCCTCTTAATAGTACGGCTTTCCTACGACTCAAATCCACCAAAAAGAAACGTACAAAAGACGCCGTCTTCATCAGTCTTCGAGGGGCACCCAATCGTCTTGTGCCTAGCAATGAAGTGTCTGAAATACTCAAGGCACACGATTAGTCCGCAAATGCATTGTCATCAGTCCCCAAAACACTTAGGGATAAATATGCCCTTACAATCTCCCCCTTTTTGGTGGATTGATGACAATACGGGATTTGCACAAGGAAAATAAAATTAAGTAAATGCAAACCCCTCCTCTCTAGAATATAGACGGGCTCCCCCTAGATATGTGCCACCTAGATGAGTGCTTTGGACTGCACGGCACACGAATACTAGGATCAAAGCTCCCCCTATATTATAGAGACAAGACATATCTATCACTAGACAAGATAGCACACACATAAGTTAACTACGATAGATAAAGTGCATATGTCTTACACCATATGAGGAAAGGTCTCGAAAGCACAAACCAAACAAGAGCAAACAAGCACAAACGAGGTACAAAAGACAAAGCAAATAGACGCACCAAGCACGACACAACGCAAATCCCTACACTCTCTCCCCTTTGGCATCGAGACGCCAAAAAGGCAGAGAGGACACCTACACACACGGGGTGGCTCAGGCAGAGAAGTCGTCCTACTGCTCCTCGTGCTCCTCGTCAGACTCAGTGGCGGGGATAGTCTCCTCGAAGTCATCCTTTGAACAGGTCCACTCCTTGCTTTGACATCCAGGCAGCCTCAGGTGTGATGACGTCCTCAGACCCGCCAGACACATCCTCTCCAAAGAGCCTCATAACCTTCTTGTCACGGCGGCGACTCTCCTTGTCTGCCACGTGAGCCCTGTACTGTCCCTTTTCCTGCATGCAGAAGAGAGTCTTCATATTGTCCTTTAGCTTCTTGGCCCATGACGGCTCAGAGGAAGAAGTGGTGGACCTAGCAGCACGGTCCTCAGCAACATTCTCAGCAGCAGCCACCTCCTCACCAGCAGCCCTCCTAGCAGAAGAGGCCTCAGCACGGGTAGTGGTGTTAGCCCAGTTGGGCTTGACGCGGAGGCTGATGGACTCATGGCGAATCCAGTCTGGAGCAAGGAACTCATCACCAGGGTACATCTTCTCCCAAGTGGTGGAGAGCAGCTGAAACAGGTACGGGCCATAGATAGGTACCTTGCGAGTGAACATCACAAACCGAAGCTCACACCACATGATGTGTGAGACATCAAGTGGCTGAGTCTGAGAAGAACGTGCCTCAGCACATAGGTGCAACATGTCCACTAGATATGCATGGACCTTGTCCTTGTCACCAATGCGTGGGAACAGAGTGTTGCGGAAGATGCGATGCATGATATCCAGAAAGGAGTTTAACACCCAAGTTGACTCACCATTAGGGAGCACCTTCTCAGCAAGGAAAGACTGAAGCAGGTTATTGTTGGCAGACTCAGAGTTGGCATGGGGGCGAACACCAACGGGGGTGTGAAGCCCATCATCAGGAATGTGCAGCAGATCCATGAACTCTTTCCATGTAGCAGATAGCTGACGGCCGTTGGTCATCCAGGTCATCCTCCGCTCCTCCTCGGGATGAAAGTACACTGAGGCAAAGAACTGACAGATGAGTTCAGGGTCATAGTCATGGTGAAAAGAGATCACCGGCTCAATAGCAAACTGCTCCACCAAGTCCAGAGCCTCTCCAAAATAGTCACGAAACTTGTCCTTCCGCATGTGATGCATGTCTATCCACTTGACATCCACGAAGGTATTCTGCTTGCTCTTGATCACATCCAGATAGATGAGAACCTGTTGCTTGTTCCAGAACATCTCGGTGCCTCTGAGCACAACCCAAGGAGTCACATAGGGATTGATTCTCCGGCGTTCGACATACTCAGAGACAGAAATCTCGTCCATGCCCTTAGCAGGTTCCTCTTGCTTGCTGGCAGTGGTCTTGACATTGCGCTTGGGGGCATTGGAGCCCTCTGGGGCTTCATCTTGGGGGTTGCGCAGACGCTTGGAGCCAGTGTCACGACTGGGATTGGAACGGCGAGAGCCACCACCTGAGACACAAAAACGCAAAACACCCACAACAGCCAAGAGGGATTAATGCAAAGACCACAACAAAGAAAGAGAAACAAGCAGAAAGCACACATGATAAATGCCTAGAGAGAGATTTGATCCCTATGGTAGTACTGCCAAGTGCTGCGAAGCTAAGATAGTAGTACTGCTCTTAGACGCGGTAGTACCGTGCAAGGTCATGGTAGTACCGGGTCTAGGAGCGGTAGTACGACCTTAGCGCCTCGGCTAGCACGGTAGTACCGCGTCTGCTGAGCGGTAGTACCGCACAAGCTAGCACGGTAGTACCGCACCTGACGGGCGGTAGTACCGCACATCAGACATGGTAGTGCCGCACCGTGTCAGATCTGAACAAGTTCAAATCTGAGAAAAACCCGCGAAACCACGGCGGTACTACGGTTGGACAAAGCTACCACAAGACAGCATATCAAGTATGATTCCTACGCATCACGACTCTCCTACATCCTACTCTTGCATAGATTTGGCCTAAAATCTCAAGAATAACAAGTTTCTCCCCAAAAACCTAGAAGCAAAAGAACAGCCAAGAAAAAGAGGGATTTGGGGAAAAACCTTGGTCCATGGCAAGAGGAAGTGGTGGGGAACGATCCCATTGGTCAGAATCCGAGGAGAGTGGCCGGAGACGGAGATCCGGCGAGGGCCTCCGACGCCATTCTTGAGCGAGAGAGAGAGAGACGTGGGGAGAGAGACAAATGAATGGGTATGGGCAGTTGGAACTCCCCTGCCCGAGTCATAACCCCCACGCTCCCTCGACGGCGCGGTAGTACCGTGCCCCAACGCGGTAGTACCGCCCGGTGCGGTACTTCCGAAGTACCGCACCTGAGCGGTAGTACCGTGCTGTGGTGCGGTAGTACCATGCCTCCCAAATCGGTAGTACCGCGACCAGCCGCGGTAGTACCGTGAGCTCAAGAAGATGCACGTTTCGAGCACACGAAAAACTGGGTCTTTGCACAAACACTCCGAGCCAACACGACACCACAAGACCACGCAACACAAAAAGCCAGAAAGGCACACGACAAACGAAACAACCACGAGACACCACCTCTCCAAAGAGAGGGCGGTGGCCGTAGCCACCTATGTTTGAGTCAATTGGTATGGCACCGCGAAGAATTATCCTTGGGTCCATGACCAAAACTCGTCTTTGAAGCACAAGTACCATCGAACATGGCTAATGTGAAAGACTTGATTGATTTATGCATAATGGGGGGAGGGAGAGTTCATTGAGAGAACATCACTCCCCCTATGTCCATGCCTACATCTAAACAGGACAACACGTTGAGTATGGTGGGGTGTGCAAGGGTTCAAGCAACATTGCTCGAATCAATGATATTTAGCTCATGCCTTAACTCGCGAAATATTGCTTCATCTAAGGGCTTCGTGAAGATATTTGCAAGGTTATCATGAGTGTTGACATAGTTGAGCTCGATCTCTCCTCGCCTAATGTGATCCCGGATGAAGTGATACCGAATCTCAATATGCTTCGTCTTGAAGTGTTGCATCGGGTTGAGAGAGATCTTGATGGCACTTTCATTGTCACACCAAAGAGGCACTTTGTCACAAATGACACTGTAATCCTTTAAAGCTTGCCTCATCCATGAGAGTTGTGCACAACAACTACCGTCCGCCACATACTCCGCTTTGGTGGACGAGAGAGACACATAACTTTGCTTTTTGGAAGACCAACTTACCAAAGAGCAACCAAGAAATTGGCACCCTCCGGAAGTGGACTTCCTATCCACTTTGTCTCCCGCCCAATCGGAATCCGAATACCCTACAAGCTTGAAGTTTGCTCCTCTTGGGTACCATAGGCCAAAGTTTGGGGTATGAGCCAAATATCGAAAGATTCGTTTGACCGCCACATAGTGACTTTCCTTAGGTGCGGCTTGAAAACGTGCACAAATTCCCACACTCAACATGATATCCGGTCTAGATGCACAAAGGTAAAGCAAGGAACCTATCATGGAGCGATATACCTTTTGATCCACCGCTTTACCATTGGGATCTATGTCAAGTTGGCACTTGGTGAGCATGGGAGTGGAAGCCGGCTTGACATCACTTAGCTTGAATCTTTTGAGCATGTCTTGAGTATATTTGGCTTGATTGATGAAGGTTCCTTCTCTTCTTTGCTTCACTTCGAACCCTAGAAAGAACTTCAACTCTCCCATGGAAGACATCTCGAACTTTGAGGTCATGAGAGCAGCAAATTCCTCATTGAAAGCTTTGTTAGGGGGACCAAAGATAATATCATCAACATATAATTGGCACACAAACAACTCCCCTTTGACCTTCTTAGTAAAAAGAGTGGGGTCGATTAGACCAACTTCGAAACCACGGTCTTGTAACAACTCGGTAAGGTGGTTATACCACGCACGTGGGGCTTGTTTAAGGTCATAGAGTGCCTTATCGAGTTGATACACATGATCCGGAAAGTAGGGATCCTCGAACCCGGGGGGTTGCTTGACATAAACCAATTCATTAATGGGACCATTAAGAAAAGCACTGTTCACATCCATTTGTTGTAACTTAAAGTTATGATGAGAAGCATAGGCAATCAACATGCGAATAGATTCAAGACGAGCAACGGGAGCAAAGGTTTCACCGTATTCGATACCCTCGACTTGGGAGTAGCCTTGTGCTACCAAACGAGCCTTGTTGCGAATGATAATCCCATGGGCATCTTGCTTGTTCTTAAATATCCACTTGGTTCCGATGACATTGTGGTTCCCCGTCGGTCTTGGCACCAATCTCCACACTTTGTTGCGCTCGAAGTTGTTGAGTTCTTCATGCATGGCTACCGCGACCAACCACAGCAGCCAGACAAGGGAGGCAAGAAAATGGAGGAAGCTCCAAGGAAAAAGGAGGGGACAAGAAGGAGACGTGTACATGATGATTCCACCCAAACCTTTCCAATGCGGACCCCCTCTTAATAGTACGGCTTTCCTACGACTCAAATCCACCAAAAAGAAACGTAGAAAAGACGCCGTCTTCATCAGTCTTCGAGGGGCACCCAATCGTCTTGTGCCTAGCAATGAAGTGTCTGGAATACTCAAGGCACACGATTAGTCCGCAAATGCGTTGTCATCAATCACCACAACACTTAGGGATAAATATGCCCTTACAGCTAGGCACACCGCCGACCCAAATGAAAAAGAGGGCGGACAACGAGAGCGTGGCCGACCCAAACGGAGAAAAGCGGACAAAGCGTGCATTTGTTTGGGTTGGCGTGTTGGAGTTGCTCTTAGAGCATCTACAACAAGAGATAGCAAATCGAGGCCCTCGCCGCGTCCGCGGGCACTGACCGGGCATGCCTTATTTATTGGCTTCCACACCCACGTCCCTCGTTTTCGAAACCTCAAAACCATACAACCCATGCACAGCTACATAAAAGACGTTGAACGCATGCAGTTCATCGGATCGACATTTCGTCGCCGCACAAAAGGAGCATAGTTCATCGGAGTTCAATGGCGGAGAGTGCAAATCAATACTACAAAGGGCGGAGGAAATCACCATTTCCTCGTCGGCCCCTTCCCCTTCCGGTCGTCGATGCGGTTGTGCCCCACATCTCTGTGTAGGCGTAGGTGTGCGGTGGTGCGTCGTCGTCGAAGCTGGAGGTGGAGCCGCCCGTCAAGTCGGAGTCTGAGCAGCAGCTTCGGCACGACAGCCTGCGGAGCAAGCAGTCCTGCTCCTTCGCATGGCGGGCCGCTTTTGTCGCCACCTCCGTGCTTGCCTCACGCTCTAACAACTTGATGCAAGTCAGAGTGCCTTGACATTCTTGCAGCGGAGGCACCGTGCATCTGTCTCGCCGCCGTGAGAGAGTGGCGGAGGACTGACACGAGGAGTGTGGCATCGAGATCAGCCAGCATGCTCGCGCGTGCCCGGCGTCTGGTCAGCGCCTCTCCTGCCGCTGCCCTCTCCCTTACCCGTTACTGCTCGCGGCGGGCTGCTCGTGCCTCGGACTTGGGCCTTCTCATGCGCGTCGACGCCTGCGCGGGCACGAGGACCCAGCGGTGGCCGGGTACCACTTCCGGAATAGAGGGTGGTGGTTGCCAGCGTACCTAAAGGACGGGAGCGGAGCTGCGCGCCGGGCAAGACGGGCCAGCGACGTCGTCAGCGCTGCATCGACGGGCGCTCAGGAAGAAGATATGTCGCTGCTAGGGCCGCCTTGTTCGAGTAACGACCTCCTCAAGGCGATGCGGAGGGCCACATCCTCCACATCGATGCTCCAGCCGTCGGAGTCGGCATCGGAGCCACCGCTACTTCCTCGCCGGCCATCGGATCAAAGGGGAGGGGATCGGAAATGGAGTGGACGGAGAGGGAAGGGAAGTGGAGTTCAGATTGACCGGTGTCTAGGGTTTTTCAGATGGGGATAGTTGTGGGGCACGAGTAGACCGGGCTAGGCCAAACAGACATGGCGGACATGCCAGGGCCGCCTCATATCCACCTCATATTTGGGTTGGATATGAGGAGCATCGGGCGTTTGAGGATAATTTAAGACACCCGTCTGGGTCGGTTTTTCACAACCGGTAAGTGACCGGGCCGTCCGCTCGGGCATTTGGGGACGGTTTGGGGTGCTCGGTTGTAGATGCTCTTAAGACTTCCAAATTTCACGAAAGTTTCACAGGGAAGCCAGTTCAAATCACACAAAAAATACAGAAATATTTCATCGTAGCATCAGTAGTCCGGGTTCATCAGATGGTTGTCGGTATTACACATCTCTGCAAATGATATGCAGTCTGGGAGTGGTATTGGACAGTACATTATTTTATGCAGCACAACAGAACAATGCCTACTTTTCCCCATAAACAATGAATTAACATGCTTAAAGTTTGCATGACACAATTTTCCACCATGAAAGGATGGACTAAAAGCAGATACAAAATTCGTGTATTCTTATACTCTAAGCTGCTAGCCTGCTAGTACTATTTATGTCTTCCTCTATGTTCACCCTTCGGGTAGTTACTTTACTTCCAGTGTTATATTCGAATGTCCGTTCGTCAATTTGTAGCTCCTTTGAAATGTGCAGACAAAATCAATGCTGGTGGCAAAAACATTGTCTTCAGGACATACTGTACTTCTGCATTCTCGAACAACTTCACTGTCTTGAGTCGATATCCTAGAAAAGTAAAAGCCAGGCACAAACAGCCTTACTCAGCCACATGTCTTGATAGATGTCAAGAAGCACCACGATACCTATTTTTTAGGTTCCAGGTACATGTTTGGGAGGAACTAGGACGGGTCAGAAGCTGCCTGAAGCTTGGCAAGATTTGTCTGGAGCCGTCCCAAATGAAATGCAATGAGAAGCCAGACAAAGCAGAGCTGGTAACAAAAGGAATAAGCACAAATCATTAGACATGTCCCATGACCCCCAAAAAAGGCAAAAAAAAAATGCTGCACAGTTAACACCAAGATATTTGTCTGGAAATTTGTAGGGACCGCATGGAACTTAATCACTGAGAGTTCACTGAAACACAGTCGATTCCGAAAGGGTGTGTAATTACGCAACAAAAAAACAAAAGGTGTAACTTAACTACCCCCTCCGATCCAAATTAATCGACCCAGCTCTAGTACAACTGGTATGGTGGCAGTAGTCAAGTAAGGTGTGCAGCGAGAGGTCATAGGTTCAACCCCACCCAATTCATTGATTATTCCTAAAAGCACATCTCCCACACGCATCTCTGTGCAGATCCAGCAACCACAAAATCGACAGAGTTATCAAAAAATCAGGCGATTGTGTTTAGCAAACCCATAAATTGTACTAGTTGTGGAATAAGAAGGGTCAGCAGTAGTTGGCAAAGTTAACCAGGTTTTAACATACAAGTAGAGATAGGTAAAAGGTTTGAAGCAAGATATTTTAAATTTCAGCATGGATTATATATTCAGTTGTGTTCAGCAGTTCAGCTAGCAAAGAACTCCCCAGACTTTGAACGCTTTGGTGGGAGTATACACACTTTTGACCAGCCAAATATCCAGACATGGACATTTTTCCATTCAAAGCATCTTCACACGAGAAAAGTGTATCTTAATTAGTTTCTAGCAAAGTATTAGTGCAACATCTGCATCAAGAATTACCTACTGAGGCATGATCAAACAGACTACAATGCCAAGGAGCTATCTTTGAGAGATTAAAAAACACAATAAACATACAATATGATACGGTAAACGGAAATGAGCAAGTAAATGATCAGACATGATTCATACCGGCAATGCATAGAGGTTGACAATGGATATTTTCTTCTCGAAGCTGCTGAAAAGTAATGTGTAAATTCCAGCAGCTGTCGCATCACCAAGCCTTTGAACAATAACATCTATACAGACCTACAGGAAAACGTTTATTTAGCCAAATTAATAAGACAAAATCAACACAGAAAATGGGCAGCAAAACAAGATAAAATCCACATGATTTGCCAATATCAGGCAAGATGCTTTAAAAAAATATTACACTTGCAATAAGGTGAGTACTCAACAGTAGCAAAAGCACTCCTCGGTGGCAAATACTGTCTCCGAATTAGACTTTTTAGGTTATTGATGTACTCCTACTATTTGCAGAGAGCAGTAGTTCCCCTGATGCGCCGCGATTAATTAGAAGGAAAAATGTTGAATGCTTAAATTGTTCACTTGACGCCGAGTATCATGTGTCTAAAAACGATAATTTGATCCCTACTGTGGTGATCCAAGTTACTAAATCATTCTGGGCCCAGGTGGACAGCTAGTGGACGTCACCTCCAAATAAAATCAGGTGGAAACCGGTCAAAATGAGAGCGAAAGGGTTATATCCCATTTATATGCTATTATCATTTGATCGTCTATGGAGACCAAGTCATGCCTCATCATGTTTCCTAGTAGTTAGCATGCTCAAATTACATAACTCATTTTTTACCTTGGCTTTGTACTTCTCATCCTGTGAGACAACAGTAAATAATAACTCCCTTCCCGGTCTAGTCAAAACATAGGTAGTTACCTGCAACGAAGTTAAAAGATTGAGAAACAACAAATTAGAATAATTATGTGTTTATCTCAGAGTATACCTGAAGATAGAAATAATAACATGTACTCCCTCCGTTTCAAAATACTTGTCGTGGTTTTAATTCAAATTTGAACTAAAACCAATACTTGTCGTGGTTTTAGTTCAAATTTGAACTAAAACCATGACAAGTGTTTTGGAAAGGAGGGAGTAGTAAATACAACAAATAGTAGGTACTCACAAACATCACCTAGTACCAAAAAACAATCAGTATGCCCTAAATCAGTATTTCTTTTGCCTAAATCAGTGTTGGTAGATGAAGAAAATCGGTTGTGGCTATAACCCTTTTACCAAACAAGAATTTTGCAAACCACTGGCAGTATAATGATTTTTTATATATTAATTACATACAGAGCCAGCGCCTTGATTAATTTTGAGTATAACAGATGTTATCATGCATTGGTTCCAGGTGCAACTAGATGAAGCTGCACTAATATTCGAACTGAAGCGAAAATGAATCCTGCCGTTGATGATTTCTCAGCTTATTAACAATAGGAAAAATATACTAAAACACATAAGCTCTTTCATACAAAATCATTTGAGGGTACTAAACCAAACTAAAGATAGTGTGTCTGCATAAATTCAATGGTAATGGCTACTCAGCTTTTGCATATGCATTACCTTTACATGCATCTTTTTATATCAACATCTAATGGTAGAAAATGGCATCGAGAGTTCAGTAAGAATGCCCTGGTCTATCGATACCTTTCGAATTGTTTCAGTGACAGCAACAGCAAACCAAGTTGGCCATACAGCAAGGGCAACCAAATTTGAGGCAGCAATAAATGGAGATGCGCAAATAGCAACCGTTACACCAGCTACTGTAAGGATATGACCCTGAAATAAATACTTGTTCAAATCATATACCCAGAAATTGATAGGGCGACAAGATACCTATGATCTAAACAGGTCATACGAATGAAAAGAAAACACTAATCTAGGTTGGTCATTGCAGAGTCTTCTAACTACCATTTGGCTGAGGCATATCTTGATTTGTCAATTTATATTGTTTTATTCACCACCAAATATCATTGTGGAATTGTTAGACAGCTAGAGTCACAGCATGCATCAGTTGGACTACACTGCATGAAGTTTGTCCCTTGACACAGATAATAGAAATGCAGAACTCATGGGTGTCTAATTGGAATTATCTCAATGTGCACGGGAATTAGTTTCGAAGGGGAAGCGTATTGAGATTCCATCGCATGATGGAAGGTTATTTTCTTGAAAGTAATAACCGGGTGTCCCACAAAAAAATATTCAGCAAACACTATACACAGAAAAAATAGCAAAAACGGGAGGTGCACATTTATAAATTTTATTCAGTAATCTTATACGGCAATTACATTGTTGACATGCTGATCTTGAAGTGGAAGTTATTATGGAATTACTATTGCAATTATGATTTGCATTAAGGAAATAAACAGCATAGATATTAAGAGAGGGTGATATAAGTTTGATTATATTTATTATATCTTTTAATAAGGTAATTCTTTGGTGACAACTTATCTGCCTGATATTCACTTATTCACACTGAAAAGGGGGTAATGAAGTAGAGTAAAACGAGGATAATATCGAGATGAAAAAGATACCGTCAAAGTGAGCTGTCCGGCAAGAATAAAAACTGCTATAAAGCTGTTTATCAGTGCAAATGTTCTCCTTCTGGCAGTTGGGCTTGATATTGTAGTAGCAACTATAGTTACTTTCTGGAAATCAAGGAGAAAAGGTTGGGTGAGAAAATGGAGGATCCTTTGTGTTCTACTCCCTCCGTCCGAAAATACTTGTCATCAAAATGGATAAAAAGGGATGTATCTAGAACTAAAATACATCTAGATACATCCCCTTTTATTCATTTTGATGACAAGTATTTCCGGACGGAGGGAGTACAATTTATTTAAGGAAGCAACATGCTCCCGGGATTGCACAACTTATCATCAATGTCATACACGAAAGGAGAACAATCATACCTGGAAGTAAAAGAAGGATGAGACAACTGCACTCAGCCATAGAAACAGAGATATGTATATCAGGTAAGACGAGCGCATGATCAGCCAGAAACCTTCAAACATCACAAAAATCCCAGGCTTTGTCTTTTGAGATTGGGAAGGTGTTCTAGGTGAAGTGACCAGCGAAGACATTTCATCACCAAGCTCGGTATTTTGACTTGGTTCTGCTCTGCAGTTTGTAATAAATTGGAATGTCTTAAATGCTCGCTTGTGAACAAAAGGAAGCACCAACAAGTCGAATAAAATCATCAGTAACACCTAAAAAATAATGTAAAAGCCCACCATTTTAACTCCTATTTTTTATCATAACTTTTTGAAACTAATAAAATCATTCCAAGTTAGTCATAAAGTGGACTATTCAGATTTCAGAGACTGTATTTGTGGCTCAAAATTCGCTAAGGTTAATCAAGAAAGAAATTTTGTACATAAAACATGCTGGTTACTCATGTCAAAATTAACAGGAAAATAAGTCAAGAACTTGTAACTCATGCCCAGAAGGATTACATACCCTGTTGATGGCAATTCTGTTGAACCATGATTAGCATCAATGCAAATTCCTTTAGATGACAGTGCAGCAAGTTCCATCAAGAGGGAGGAAAATAGGAGCAGAACTGAGGAAATTTTAGTAAATATGACATTGCATCCATGAAAAATCAGACAGGAGCTCATTATGTTATTCAGAGGAACGTCCTAGATACATACAGGGTCCCATCCATGCCATGCTTGCAGCAAACAAAGAACCAAAAAGTTGCCCTAGCGTAGCACCAGCCCCGATAAAACCAAACAATCTTGAACCTGACTGAATCAAAAGAGAAATAAGGATTTGAAAAGAACATGTGAAATGTCTAAGGGGTAACCGATATTTTCTGGTGCGGTTGTCAAATGATACCTCACTGTCCATGACATCAATTACCCTTGCCCAAGTGGATGATATTGTAATGAGATTAAGCAAAGCAACCTTCAGATGAAGAGAGTAATTCAAATGGACGATAACTTAAATCTCAAAAACATGGACAGGATCATGTAACAGGAAATGGCTTACCCAGAGAAAGAAGCTTATTCTCACAACTATGTATAACCAGCTGTGGTTTCCCCAGCCAGCAGGTTTATTTGAACCATCTTCACTTGACTTGATCATAATATCGACAAAAAGAAACAAAAATAAGTTTGGCCCTGCCTTCTTCGATTAGGAAATTTAGAAAGCGAGCAAAGTGGCTGGAGTGCAAGATGGCAGATGGATTCAAAAATATTTTTTCCGGTGTAATATCAGCATGGGATACTTGCAAACTCCAGGGAAACTAAACATGCATACAGAAAAAGAGAAAATAATCCACCATGTTATCAGTGTGTGTTACCTGGGCGGTAGATGGGGAGCCCGGCTTCGAGGCAAACCAAAGCACAAAAAATACAAGAACGGATATGCTGAAGAACCTGTGTATCAAAACCAAAGCCTGAAATTGAAGGTACAGGTGATAGGAATTAGCTTGTGTCGGTGAAGGAAAAATAATTGCTAGTCCCGCTGTTCCAAAATACTCCCTAAACGCTCTTATATTATGGGACGGAGGGAGTAAGTCTTATTTGAACTAAAACCATGACACTTATTTTGGAACGGAGGGAGTACTGGAAAATTTCGACTTCATAAAATCATCGCCAATTACCTGAATAAAAACAGGGGCGCGTCAAAGGAAAATAACAGAAGCTTATATTTAAGATTGACTTGCAGCCCTAGACATAAACCACATGAAATAGCAGATCATTGCAAAAACATACATTTTATTTCTGCTAAAGTAAATAGGTTCTGGCGAAGGTGTGTGTGTGTGTGTTTTAAACTAAGTCCAACTAGGCGTTTGGTTTATAATTCTTGTCTTGGTGGTGTGGTGTTTTTTAAAAAAAAAACTGGTGGTGTGGTGTTTAGGGAAGTACAGTCTTTGTTCTGTTGGATCCTTGCATTATTTGCATTGCTTTTGTCTGCTGTGGTTGAATTGTTCCCGTTTAAACACAAGCAAACAGAAACGACCCAAGTGAGGAAGGCACGGACACTGGACTTGGGGACGGACGGGAGCGAGAAGGCGAGGGAGGCGACGGGGGCCGCGAGGACGGTGAGCACGAGCGAGCCGGCGAAGAGGCCCGGGAGGGCGCCGAGGCCCAGCGAGATGGCCCCCTCGTCCCGCAGCGGCAGCACCACGAAGTAGGCGCTCAGGATCTGCGTCACCCATAGAGTGAGGATTTTCCGTTCTCCGCTGGTGGCTGAATTTGGAAGGTACAGATTCGACGAGAGAGATGGCTTACGAAGAAGAAGGTGGAGGCGGCGCTGGTCAGCGGGGCCATCTCGTGGGGGCGGACGTCCACCAGGGACGCCACCGCCGCCTCGGCGCGCGCGCGGAGCCGGTGGGTCGGTCCTGTCTCCGCCATTCTCCCCTCCGGCCGGTGACCGGGCGGGCTGGAGTTGACTCGCCTCTGCCTCCCTTCCCTCCTTGTCAGCCCCATCGCCTCTTCGCTCGCGTTGTAATGTTGCTCCTGCTCGAGATATTATAATACGGAGTATTTGATAATCTCTATGTTCACTTTTATAAGATGTTTTAGATAGTTCGAACAGCTCACAAACAGTTCAAAATCAGTTGTCTAAAACGTTTTATAAAAAGTAATAGAGAGAGAATATTATAGTATTTGATCGGCACTCCTAATGCATTGTCTCTTAACATGTCATTCTTGTTGAATTAGCAAAACAATTGGTTCGAAATCCTTTCATTTAATTAGCCAGCTCTGCAGTTTTCTATGCTCTCATTTCTAAGGCCTGATTTACGCAAAAAAAAAGAGAAAGGCAAGGCTCGCAAAAAACAAAGTCTTAACACGTCATCATAGATATATACAAATAAATAAAAGACAGTCACCTCAATGCATTGTATTTAGGGGTTGTATCTAAGTGATATTGTATTTAATCAGTTTATTAAGGATTTTTTTGGAATCTTAACACTGTTTCCTAGTTGCAGAGAGAAGAAAAGAAGTGAAAAATAAGAAGGTAAGGCACAAAAGATCAAAACATTAATTGCACTACACATAAAAATGAGCTAAGAGTCGATCTTAGGTAAGATACAACTCCACTCCCTCTTTTTAATTGCAGTGCTACATCAGCATTTTGCCTATAATAACATGCTAAGAGACCAGCATTTGGTAGTATCATAAGTTAGTGTCATAGTATCATAGATTTAGTATCTTAGATGATCTTATTTACTGTCATGCAAAACATATATAGTATAATACTCCCTCCGTTCCTAAATATTTGTCTTTCTAAAGATTTCAAATGGATACCACATACGGATGTATATAGATATATTTTAGAGCGTAGATTCACTCATTTTTCTTTGTATGTAGTCACTTGTTAAAATATCTAGAAAGACAAATATTTAGGAACGGAAGGAGTATTTGTTATGGTACGGTATCATGATATGCCTCTCTTTTGTATTCTATGCCACATCATTAAAATTGCCTAGTTGACATGCACAATAGTATTAGGTATGATAGTCCAACTATGGACAACCTTATTCCAAGACGTCGGTGGTGGTATAGGGTAAGCATGATTTGATCCGAAGTCACTCTACCCCTCTCTTCACTCACATTGCACGGTTGCTTGTGCTTGCGGTCGAGAACTCGAGATATTATTGGGTTTTATTTGGTTGCACTTTACCTACTCCCTCCATGTCTATATATAAGGCTATTTCATATTTTTATGTCTAACTTCGATTAACAATGAATTATATGCAACAAAAAGTATGTCATTGAATGTATATTTCAAAGAACTTTTTGCTGATATATTTTTGATGACATATAATCCATATTTTGTTGAACAAAGTGGCCTTGTTTAGAAAAATGGAGGGAGTACAACATTTTATTCTATTTCTCTTATGTGCTTGAAATGTTATATTCTTTTCGTGGAGTCCTTCACTTAAGAAAAAGCTCAATGACCTAAAAGAATGTATCATCTCATGATATTTTTGTTGCATAAAGACAATTCAGAAAATCATGTCCCCGCATGCATTTATTAACATGTTTTTTATGTATAGAATACCAATGTTTGCAATAGTGTTTTTTTATTTTCTATGGTAGTTGGCCAAAGTTTTTCTAGCCAACTGGCCAATCCATTGGCAAGCAAAACCTCAACCAAAAATTTGGCACCAACTCTTTGGTAGGGGCAATCCACTTGTTAGCATGTTCAACGGCAAAGGGGACAGAAAATCTAGCTCTTCACCGACCGAAATCTCATAGTCAAAACAAGGCATATGACGAGACTAGAGCCCCATTATTAGCAGACAGACTGAAACTCGATTTAGTATCTACAGTTGTTCAAATGTCATTACAAATTAAACACTGACGAAGTAATAAGTACAACACGGCTTCAAGTTGACATAATAAACTGTTTGTCATGCCGCTCCCTTTATAATACAAAGCATCCACAGAATGCAGGAGCAGCAGTACAAGGCAAAAGCCAGACGAATTTTTGGACACCTATGTACAACAAGGAAGAACTAGTGCATAATGTTTCGTCTGGGTTTACGCAGCCTGGTGTGGTCTTTCTACCTTCATGCATCACGCAACAAACCCTCCTCGGAGAATGGCCCGACCATTGTCTTTTTGCCAGCATCGCACGCTTGGACAATGGTACATATATCGTTCTTCTCGAGGAACTTCTCTCCGTTCACCAGGATGAGAGGGATGTATTGCAGGACCAGTCGTTTGCACTGTCGAACAAGAAAATTATCAGCCTGTGCATCCTTTGCGTGCTATATATTGAATTGAACATTAACCGAAGAAGCTGAGATGTCTCCTTTGCGCATTATTTTGTTTTTAAAAGATGAGCCGGATATAGCTTACCTGCTGTTCATGACCTTCGATCTTCTTGCACTCCTTGAGGAGAATTTGAATTATCTCAAACTACAGATATCATATGGAAATTATTAAAGGCAGACACAAGGTAAAGGTGAAGACACCAACGATGCAAGTGAGATAAAGGAAATACCTCAGCATCAGGATCCTTCAGTTTGGACAAAACTTCATCCATGAGGTGGTGGCAAAACACGCATGTGCTCTCACTTCTCACACCAGACAGAAGAGCATTGTCCCTGCAGAGGCCATTTCGTTTGCAGAACTCTTCTGGCTTGATCTCAGCGATCTTGGCAAATAAGAGAGTTGCATAGGAGTCCACAAACTCAACACACTGCAGAGACAGAATGTTGCTTAGAAAAATCTATAAACTATTTCTGTTTAGGGTATCTTTTTATCAAGAAAATATAATCACTATGCATATAGTATCTTTTCATCAATCTTTCTACAGTAACTAAAACTCTATGTAATGAATTACAGGCCAAAGTGTTCAAAATTACTACCTTCTTTTCCAACGAGAATGTCTGAGAACAAGCTTCATGAAGGACCTCCATCATCTTATCTTGTGATTGTTTCTGACTAAGATAGCTAAGAGCTTCCTCTGTAAACTTCTCACAAGCTGGGCATAGTGGGCTGCCCCTCTCAACACGCACGGGAATTTTGCTCAAAGTTAGTTGATCCTTGATGATTTGACCAGAGCCTCGAGCCTCCTCCTGGATATCAAGAAAAACTGGGAACAAACAAATCAGATGTTACTGGCCAGAACAATTGCGAACACAAGGAGGAATATCTCTATAAACCTGAACCTTCTAACACTGAAGATGATATGCACTATCATGTATTCATGTGTGTATCTTGTTCATGCACATTCCCCATCTAAGCCTTGAACTACAGAAAGCGAACTAACAGCATAATAAGGAATTAGAAAACCAAGCATCAACATATACTAGAAGTTGACGATGTTAACAATGACATAGGCTGTCCAAATTCTATCCTTATACAGCCATGCATGATTTACAAGCACATGATATCATGGAAGCAATTGGACGATATGACAACTTCAATTTCGACACCAATACTACGAATTCGCATAAGAAGATTTCATAACAGGTGTATCCTTAATTCCAGTTCTAATTCCAATCCCAAGCCACTGATGTCGATTTAGAGATGAATAAACAACATAACTAGCATCATGGGATTGGAAAGGGGCTGTTGTGTGAGATATACCTGTGCTCCGGCCTTGTGCGGCTCCCAGGCTGACCAGCAGCAAGAGGAGTAGGAAGAACGGCAATCTCAGTCCCAAGCCCATCGCGCGATAGGTTCTGTCGTTGACCTGCAAAAAATAGGAATCAACACATACGGAATTAGCAAACCCATCAATCAATTTTGATCAGGAAACCGCAGGAAAACGGAAGGGGTGAATTGGTCTCATGAACAGCAGCTGAGCCTGTAACATCTCCGTTCCAATTTCAGAAAATTTCACATAACAACAAAGCCAACGCCGCAAAGGAGCCATGAAACCGACCGGTAAAGCCGATCGAATCGACCGGGCCAGGTCAACAGAATCATCAACAGTATGAGGAAGCGGATCGATCGGGGAAGGCGCGATGACACCGAACGAATCGGAAAGCTCGAGCAAGGGGGGTGAGGGAACGCCGGGATCCGAAATCCGAGGCTCACGGGGAGAAACGAAACTGGAAGCGAGCTGAGAATCAAACCTACCCTGCTGCGGTTGGGGAATCGAGTCGAGCAGGCAGCCGCCGGGAGGAGCAGGTGGTGGCGCGTCGGGGTCGTCCTGACCTTTTTTCTGTTTTTGTGTATCGTGTATGTATAGCGTGCTCAAGATTATAGAAGTCTGATGACGGGGCTAAATAGGGCGTGGGTGGGGGTGGGTGATTGATCTCGCTTCGCCTTCGGAGTTGGGTTAGCGTGGAGGTTTTGGATCCGTGGAGGGAAGAAGTTGAGACGGTTAAGCAAGAGTAACTGCTTGTTATTATTATTACAAGTACTAATACTAGTAGGAGTACTATGCATGCATATTCCCTAATGTTTTTAAGGGATATTCCCTAATGCTATTTGGCGACCATTCACAGGAGGAAATCCAAAGCGAACCCCCTCGTAGCCACAGAATCAAGCTGTGACGGTGGCAGTTTTTCGGGGGAAAAAATGCACTAAACTAAACAAAATGCCATGTTTTTTAATAAAAAATGGCATCCCAAACACTAAAACTACCGGACACGGCGTTTGCAAATGCCATCATGGCCAGTGAACCGTCGCTGTCTATTGCAATCCTATATACACTAGTAAGCATGCACGTGCAACGCACGTATCCTAATCTATAAAAATATTTAATTTGAGTCTTATTTCTCCTTTAGAGAGTCTTTTTACCAAGCCATTTAAAAAATATCGCTTACTCCAGTAAAGGGACATCATCAAGCATGCTGATGCACAAGCAAAGTTCATCTATCAAGTCGCGGTTTGTTGAATTGACAGACGGTCAAAGGAGAAATGCATGCGTGATGAGCTAAACTTTAGATGATATATGTGATGTTTTGAGGTTTTTAGGGGGGATCTATCCAGAATCATACAATCGTGACGTCTGTGTAATTTTCGCCATTTTCCAAAGTCTCGATGTCTTATATTATCACCATTCAATTCTGAGTCCACTAAAATAATACTCCATCTGTCCAAAAATATGTGACTCAAGTTTGTACTAACATTGTACTAAAATTAGTACAAAGTTGAGTCACTAATTTTGGGACGGAGGGAGTAGTTTTTTCTAAAATATGTCATATGAGCCTATTAACCGATAATTATAGTTATTTTTGAAATAATAGTACAACACAGAATAACCATAATGATACAGAACGAAAAATACCTAATTGAGTGTCAGACAAAATACTACTCCATAAAATATAATATCCACAACCACAAGATGACTTGCATGATTACAGAATTTAAATATATTCAATAAGAACAATCATTTTTTACAAATATCATGACTGAATATTTTGTTAAACCCTTATTTCGTGAAAAAGATCACAACGAGACAGCCATATGGACACACCTGATAAGAAAAAAGAATTGGACAACATCCGACCCTAATATAAACCAAATGACCAAAAAGCTATCCATAAGTAAAAAATTGAATTGGACAAAGCATATATTTTTTCGAGAGGAACCCCTATACTTTTTCTTGACAAAGGAACCCCCATACTTAATACTTTTTTTTGCGATAACCTATAGTACTCCCTCTGTTCAAAAATATTTGTTCTAAAAATTGATAAAATGGATGTATCTATAACTAAAATAGGTCTAGATACAACCATTTCAAGAACAAGTTTTTTCGGACGGAGGGAGTACTAAATACTAAATACTTGACCAAAATGAATGGGCCATCGATCAAGAAAAAAAAGGAAGACACGCCAGACGCTCCCTACCTGTTCTCCTCATACCTTCACTCTCTCCCCACCGCTCCCCATTCCATGGTGGCCCTGCCTGCTCTCCCCACTGCCTCATCTACCCACCACGGCCTCGCCCCGTCGGCCGCCGCCTCCTCTCCCCACCATGGCCTCGGCCCGCCGCCTTCTCTCTCCACCACGACCTCACCTTGCCGCTAACCCCGCCGTTCTTCCCTAGATCGACTCTGTCGCCGCCGTCCACATGTTCCAGCACAGATCAAGATGCGAGCTAGAGGAGCATCCTGGAAACGATGCGGCAGCGGGAATCTCGGAGCGGGCCGAGTTCCAGTTCGTCTACGTGCCCACCGTGATAGTCGACCTCGTGCTTCGCTCCCACACCTGCTCCGAGAAGGCGCTCCCAGCTTGCCTACGTGGTCGGTTGCTCCAGGTACTTGTGGATTCAGGCATTCGCAACTGTGAACTCGAGTTTAACAAACGGTATATCACTGCTGGATGGTGAACACACACAGTGGTGCTTTTATTGATAGAAAGTCAGGATCCTTTCTCTTAAGAGGCTACTGTAAGAAATGGTAACTTGGGGCATGACTTGCAAGAAAGGGATTGTATGACAGAATGATATTACTTCATGGTAGAGTTTCTGCATCTGGAGATCAAGTTTTATCTTGGTGTCTCATGTCAGTTTTATTGTGTGTGTGTGTGTTTCAGTAACACATTTACTGTTCTGATGATCTTGCAAATTTGTGAGCCGAAGAAATGATGACTTAGATACTTGCGTTCTGATAAGTATGCTGAGCAGAAATAACAGGCGGTCATCTGTTATATGATATATTAAATTAAATGATGATTTTTTATTAGGTGCAGTTTAGAATTTTGAGTGTACAATGCATCCTGTAATGAGAGACCACACACTTAAAAGTTTCTTTAGATTGAAAATGGCTGTATCTGCTTGCTAAATCCTAATTGCTATCCATTCCAGTACAATACTTATGTAGCTCAGTAGTCTAGGTTCGAGCATGAGAGTCGTTTTCGAATTGGAGAGAAAAAATATAATTTGGGGTGATCCTGTTTTCCTACTGTCTAATCTTGGAGTAAGCTTATCCTGAATATATGTGAACTCTTTTGGCACTTTGTGGTTCTCTTTAGTCTCTCCGGTTAATATAACCAGTTCATTATTATTTGTATGTTATTTGTCTTTCACATGAAGATTCATTCTTTCTGGTTGTTTAGAAAGGACAAATAGATGTCGATCAGTTTGAGCGTGCGGGATAGCTTATGTGTGTCTGTTGTTTGGAGTGGGCAATTCCTGTGTTTTTCTTCTCACACTTCAGTTCTAGTCATACATGCAAGAAAGGAAACTGGGTTATGTATGTTCATGCCAAATAAACATCAGGAGGTAATGATGACCTGTTGCTAACTTCTGCCAAGCCATTCTTAAGAATGTTGTTTGTTTGCAGGATGTAGCTTGGGAAGGTCAGACTGTTGGAGTTGTAGCAGTTGTAGATTTCTTCAAGGCAAAAATAAAGCATTTGCACTTGGTGATATGAAAAAGGTTAGCTTTCAGGTTTTGTTTCAGCATGCTGTCACTCCTTAGCACTAATTATTACATACTAATTACTACCTGCACGTGCTTCTCGCTCCGGTCAAGAGGTATTATCAGTTGGGTGTGTGCGTACTCAAACTTTTAAACTTATATATCTGTATCTACATGACTATTGGGAATTTGAGAATTGAGACTAAACTTATGTAAATGATATTAGTATGTAGAAGAGTGAAAAAACAATTTATAACATTTTAGCATTAGAATTTGTGGTCAAGGTTCACGTCTCAATCATACCACATCAAATTCATGCGTGTATAAAGGGCCAGTTTGGTTGGTGTCCACAACTTCATGCCTGGGACAAATGGGTGCCTGGAATGTAGCTTCTTCCCAGTTTCAAGTAAAAAGTATTCCCTACAAATGGGTGCCTGGGACAAATTACCTTTGGTAGCTTTCCACGAAGGCGAGTTTCACAGCCTTTGACATATTTAAATGCAGTAATGTTCTGCATTTAAAACAGCATAAAGAGATCTTGTGGAACATACATATGTTTACTCGTTTTTCTGCACTGAGAAATTGTACCATTGTATATTACAAAATGAGGCATACACAATGGAAGTAATTGCTACTCAGCGGCACCCCAATTCGCCCCTGAAACTAAATTTGTCTTCCAAAAGTGTGCTGTGTGGTACAATAAAATATCATGTGCATGTATCCATAAAATATACATGTAACCGTATCATGGTAGGCTAAACCTGCAAATGAAAAACAAATAATGTTAGTTCCAAAAATAGTTATAGATGCAACAACATAGTAGCTGCAAAGAAGTAATGGAATGACACACCCGCCTCATCTCTCTAAAACATCTTTGTAGACAATGTTCTTGGTGCTTTTCCCGGATTTATCAACCTCCTTGTTTGGCTTGGCCAAAATCCATGTCGTCTCTCTTGACACTCCCCTTGACAATGCAACATATAGCTGACCATGTGAGAATACAGGCTCAGGAAGGTAAATACCAACGTTTGGGATGGTCTGACCCTGTGCCTTATTAATTGTCATCGCAAAACTTAGGCGGATGGGGAACTGTTTTCTCTTAAGTTTGAAGGGAAGTGAGATGTCCTCCAAGGGCGACATAGGGATCCTAAGTATAAACACCCTCTTTCCAGCATGCTGACCTCCAACAATCTCCGCGTCGATTGCATTATCCTGGAAGGCTCTGATTATAAGTCGTGTTCCATTGCATAGGCCATTATGAGGGTCGAGGTTCCGAAGCAGAATGACTGGGCAGTTGACCTTTAATCTCAAAACATGCGGTGGCAAGCCATTTGGTGTGATCGAGTTCAAAAAATCAATTGTGTAATTATTTTGCAAGTCATCCTCGATTGAGTCGAAGCTATGATATAACTTTTCTTCGCCTGGAAACCTGGAGATCATCTTATCATTCAGGTCATCCACATGATCATTCTTGGTCGAAAGAATTGCACGTGCGCTCATGTACTCTCTCGATCTAGCATTGGCATGCAGCGATGGGAAGACATCTTCAATGAGCGTGTTAATAGCTTTTTCATCCTCAGTATAGCGGATCACAATGTTGTCAGGGAGACGCACATAGTCGTCGCCAATTGTCTCTTCTGTTCCATTGCCGATCCTTAGGAGGTATTTGGAGAACCAAGGATTAGCCTGTGCACGCATATTGTGCGTGAGACATATCTTGCGGGTCTTCTCCCACAAATATGATCTCAGAAGTGTAGCATCTGTGATCTGCGCTCTTGTCCCACGTGCCACAACGGGAAGGACCTGCCTGAAATCCCCACCAAAGACGACAACCTTTCCCCCAAACGGCAAAGGACATTCCATTATATCCTGCAACGATCTATCAAGCGTCTCAACAGCTTGACGTTTTGTCATAGCGACTTCGTCCCAAATTATTAAGGACGCCTGTTTAAGCAACTCCGCTGTACCGCTTTGCTTTGTGAAACTACACATGCTGTTGTCAGTGAGCTTTATTGGAATTTTGAACCTAGAGTGTGCAGTCCGTCCTCCAGGCATTATCGACGCCGCTATACCTGATGTAGCAGTTGCAATTGCTATTTGGCCCATGGAACGCATCTTTGCAAGCAATGTCTTGTACAAGTACGTCTTCCCAGTGCCTCCTGGACCATCAACAAAGAACACCTGACTTTTTTGGTTCATCACATGATCCATTATGTCATTGAAACCAGCCAGCTGCTCACTGTTCAAACTGCTAAATAGATCTAGATGTTCTTTGTCCACGGTGACTTGCCTCTCCTCTGTTACCTCTCTGTGCTCACCATCATAAGAACCATCGGTCTCAACCAGATCTGGAAGTCCATAGGTTGTAATATCCTTTCCCATGGATTGCAACATATCCCTGATATCTCTAAGCACCATCTGTTCAAGTGTTGCCTCATTGGATTGGTTACGACGGTAATCCTCAGACATTGATGCTAGATTCTTGTCCCACATTTGTCGGATTTCTGTTGCCTCACAAAATACCAGTATAGTCGCAAACAACCGTCTTAGGGCACAAGGCATCTGAAATGTGGCTGCCTCCGTCATGCAATCATCAAGAGTCCTGTCGTGCTCAATGAGGCCTAAGTGCTCACATGCCTCCCTGAAGGAACTGCATGCCTTGCCATTTACTGTTTTTAAATCATCAAATGAAGTGGCACCCCGGACATGACTTAGTAGGACACGCAAGTAGTACCTTTCTCCTTCAGTAGGGTGTGCATACACAAGCCTTCCGACCTGTGATCTCTTATTTCTTCTGTTCTGCCACTCCTTGTTTCCAGCTATCCATCTATAATGTTTTGGAAACTCTCTGTACAACCATTTTCATGCCTCTGGAAACCTTCGGTTCATCTCAAAGTACTCGGTAAGCATGGACTTGGAAGAAGATGGTCGAGCGAGAACATCTTCCAGATTTTCACAAGATTTAAATGCAATTGTATGCATGTTTGGCAAATGAAGCTGGAGCTGCAGCACAGATGGACTGACACCAAACATTTTAAAACCAAAAATCCTGTAAATAGCCTCTGGAGGAGATACATATCGTGCATCTCTATATTGTCGGATTTCATTGATGATTCCACCATCATTGATGATATCCTGCTTGAATGCAAAGGATGTCCGATCATGCCCTTTGTAGATGTACTTGAACAAGTACTTGACTGCCTTGATGCTTGAGCATGCTTCGACATTAATGTGGTAGTTGTATCGCATAAGCAGAAAAGGGTTGTAAGGGACCACCCATCTATTGTCCAAATTTGCTTCTCTGATCCTAACTCCACGTCCATCGTCCCTCCTCCTATAGATGGGATATGAGTCTTTCCCTTGTTGTGTGGCATTGCAAAAATCTCGCGGGTAATGAAATCGACACTGTCCATTAATCATGCAAGGACAACTTTTTTTCAACTCACCACAGGGTCCATGCATCATGTGTTTGATGACCAGATCATGTAGAATGGGGTATTTTTCTTTGTCAGGTATCTCTGCAGATATCACCCGATCATAGGCATCCGGGGTCGCTAACTTTCTTTTTGCTTTCATGATTAGAAGTATATGCTCATGCGGGAGACCTTGTTTCTGAAACTCCGTGACATGTACATAAGCCGCAACTTCTCCGAAATGCTTACCTCTAGTCAGTAAGTCCATCATATCTCGTTGTTTAGCTTTGTATACTCTTGCCACCAGGTCTGGACGGTCTTGTGGCAGTTGTCTAGGCAACAATTTCTCAGTTATCTCCTCCCAATAAGGATTGCAAGTCATTGTGATAAAATAATCCGGTTTACCCCACCGCTGGACTATTGCCATTGCATCTAGAAACCTCCGTTGCATGTCATGGTCACCACCCGGAAATGTACGTGGGAGCACGATTCTCTTGCCAATCCGATCACAGCGTGACTCGCCGACAACGACAGTGTCAACAAGACCCTATAATAGTATACAAGGTTATAGAAAAGCATGGAATGTCCATAAAGTCGTTGCATTATGATCTATTAGAATATACAAAAGCACGTTACCTGGTAGAGGTCAGCGCGTATAACCTTCTGATTTTCCGGCTTTGAGTACCAGTCAAGCCTCATAGTCTCCATCTTGATATACATGTCAACAGCCCACTGTTGGAAAAGGTGCACCCCGAACAAGATGATGTTAAAAAGCTTCTTCCTGACCTGCAGTTTGAAGCAGTAGTACTCCCTCGCACTAACAAATTTCCTGGCCTTTGTTGCATTCACCTCATTGTCACCAAAATCCTCATCTGGGTTATATTCATTGTCATCTACAAGATTCACAACATTTCAAATTCAATATGTTGTTTGCAGGCATAATAGTTGACCATATAAGAATTAAAGATTAAGCAATGATGACCGATACCCGCAGGTAAATCCGTGGCATGGTCTTCATGTGGTTCAAAATTCCCAACTTGTTCACTTTCTGTAATGAAGTTTTCATGTGATAGAAAAATGAGAACATAAGTCTTCATTCGTAAATAGCAAGTATATAAATTAATAGTGCACATCATACCTGTAGATAAATCAGAGGTTTGGTTTACTTGTGGTGCAGTATTATGCGCTGAATATTGGGTCGTGTCATCTACAAGATTGACAACATTTCACCTTCAATACGTTGTTTGCACCGATAATAATTGACCACATAAGAATTGAAGAATAAGCAATGATGACCGATACCTGCAGGTAAATTTGTGGCATGGTCTTCATGTGGTTCAAAATTCCCAACTTGTTCACTTTCTGTAATCAAGTATTCATATAACAGAAAAATGAGAACATAAGTCTTCATTCATAAATAGCAAGTATATAAATGAATAATGAACCTCATACCTGTATATAAATCAGAGGTTTGGTTTACTTGGGGTGCAGGGTCACCCGACGAACATTGTGTGGTGTCATCGAGGGGGCCAACATATGGCATCCTACGATTCCAACCAGTCTCCCCATGTGGGGAGAATAGTGGATATGACAATGGGTCGTAGCACCCATAGTATGCTCTAATATATAGGGGCCGGTCTCCTTTTTTTCCATGTACGACAACACTTCTATCAAAGCAATTCTTTGGGTCGCTCCCTTCAACCCATATCGCTGCCACTTGAGAAGTCGTTGGGGCATTGTACCTTCGTTGATCCAAGTTGATATCCGTGTTTAGTGAGATCCTATACTCATCTAGATTTGGAACAGACCCAAGACTCTTTAAAACTTGTGCATAAGGGTTATGCTCAAGTATTCGCAGAATCTTTCGTATGAGTTCTATATTAAGATCTGGAGACCTCATAGCCCTGTGAACCAAGTCTTGATCTGTATCATAAATATAGAGCTGCAAATGGCGAGGTCCATTATCAGCCGGCACCAGACCATCAAGAGCGTGGTATAAGCCACCACATGCACGAAATGTATATACTCCAGTTCCTACCGCAGTGCTTACTCGATGATCAAGAGTGACTCCTAGAGTTATGAATGAGAAGTGCGAGTGGAAATATCGTATATGCTCTCTGAAATATTTAGCATCCTCGTCATCTTGACTTGTAAACAACCGTTTCAGCTCTTTTGGAACGTCTGGAGTAATAATATCGACTTTTCCTTTTCTGCAACAAAATGCTGGGCCCTCAAATGGAAACCGCAATGCCCCACAATGGCGGCAGTCGGGAACCTTTCTTAGGACATGGTGCTTTGTAGGTAGGTTTCGGTAAATGAATTCATCGGTATTTGATACTGGTGCTGCTCATGGGCGTCCAAGTTGGTAAGATTCATAAGCAAGACCTAGCATTAAAGAACAATATATATTAAATTATGAATGAATACCTATGAGGCTCATGGTAAATTTGGAAATAGACAATGGACATACCTTCGGCCATAAATATTCTAGCTTCCTCATCAGGCTCATGGTACACAGATTCTCCATTTTGCAATGGCGCCAAGCAGTCTAGTAGGCAATATATTGGTCAAACATAAATGCCACAAAATTGTCAACGAAGAACCTGAACAGTGAACGACTAAACATATAATGTACCTTCAAAATTGGGTTGTTGAACAACAGGCTCAAATATTCCATATGGATCTTCTATCTGGTCGTTGCCCACTACGAAAAACCACAAGATAAGTAGAGCATACAAAATCAGGTACTATAGTAGTCTAGGGTCATAAAAATTACTTTGTAGATCTTGAGTGCTTTGAGTATCATCTGGAGACGGTTCTGCAGGGTGTCTCTCATCATTAGTTGGTGTCTTCATTGGTTGACTGGAGCCATTAAAAGGCTCTATACCTGAATAGACGAAAGAGAACCAGGAATTGCGGTCAAATAAACACTATGGACACACTTCCACCATAACTAAATGGACGAACTAAACCGGACCTTGAATTGAGAAATCTGGGTTACGTATTCTGCTAAGTTGGGGTGCCTGAACCCCTGAAAGTTGTGTGAGAGGCTCTGCATTGTGTTCAATTGACAGTAACTTTCATTTAGAAGCTGATTATAGTTTTGTTCTTGTTTAGAAGATTACAAACCAAAGCCATTAAAGCATACCTTGTGCAATATCTCTTACGACGGTGGAGATTGATTGCATGTTATGACCAAGAGGCATAGCAACAGCTCTAATGCGTCCACCAATTTGTTGTATCTGATATGCATCATTCCGGTGCAACCAATCGGACTCCTCGTCGTATGTTAAAGTATTCTCCTTGTCGTGGGGGCATGTTCAGCTGATAGAGATGAATTTGGTATATTTGATGCTACTGCATGAAAATTGTAGATAACATCAGTAATTTTTTTTTGTTATATTCGATAAGATAACACCATGCAATCAATATGTTATGGTAGCACAGAACCTTCAGACGCTATTTGTTGTAGCTGGGTGACACCGGATTGTCCTGTAGCTGGTGTGTGTGACACGGTGCTATCGCTGGTGAGTAGGGTCGTAGTAGCCTTTCTCTGCTCACGTGATGGGCGTTGTCGTTTTAATATTTCATCCCTATTTTGTGCATACCGCTCCCTGTCCCTTTTCCTCCACATTTCTTTAGGGTCTACATATGTAACGCCCTCGATGCGACTATATCTCCCACGTGTTGAAGCACGACTTAGAGACATAACCGCATTGAAAGCAATGTCGCAAATTAGGTAATCTTCACACAACCCATGTAATACATAAGGGGAAAAGATACATAGTTGGCTTACAATCGCCACTTCACACAATACATAAATAAAGCATTACATCATCCAGATACAATCAAGGCCCGACTACGGAGCCAAAATAAAAGAAAACCCCAAATGCGACAAGGTCCCCGATCGACCCCAACTGGGCTTCACTACTGATCAACTAGAACGAAACAACACAAAGGACAAGATCTTCATCGAGCTCCTCCTTGAGCTTGGTAGCGTCATCTGCATGGTTCAACGGCACCTGCAAGCTGGTTTTTGGAAGTATCCGTGAGTCACGGGGACACAACAATCTCACACCCTCGCGGTCAAGACTATTTAAGCTTATAGGAAGGGTAAAAGGTATGAGGTGTAGCTGCAGCAAGCGACTAGCATATATGGTGGCTAACATACGCAAATGAGAGCGAGAAGAGAAGGCACAACACGGTCGATAAAAGTATGATCAAGAAGTGATCCTAGAACAACCTATGTCAAGCATAACTCCAACACCGTGTTCACTTCCCGGACTCCGCCGAGAAGAGACCATCACGGTTACACACGCGGTTGATGTATTTTAATTAAGGTCAACTTCAGGTTTTCTACAATCGGACATTAACAAATTCCCATCTGCCCATAACCGCGGGCACGACTTTCGAAAGATCATATCCCTGCAGGGGTGTCCCAACTTAGCCCATGACAAGCTCTCACGGTCAATGAAGGATAAACCTTCTCCCAAGACATTCCGATTAGACTCGGCATCCCGGTTCTACAAGACATTTCGACAAGTTAAAACAAATCCAGCAACACCGCCTGAATGTGCTGACAAATCCCGATAGGAGCTGCACATATCTCGTTCTCAGGGCACACTCAGATGAGCTCTCCATACAACTAAAACCAAACCTCGAGTTTCCCCGAGGGGGCGCTGCACAGGACTCTAGTTTGGACCAACACTCAGAGGAGCACTGGCCCGGGGGGGTTTAAATAAAGATGACCCTTGAGTCCGTGGAACCCAAGGGAAAAAGAGGCTAGTGGCGAATGGTAAAACCAATATTGGGCATTGCTGGAAGAGTTTTATTCAAGGCGAACTGTCAAGGGGTTCCCATTATAGCCCAACCGCGTAAGGAACGCAAAATCCGGGAACATAATACCGGTATGACGGAAATTAGGGCGGCAAGAGTGGAACAAAACATTAGGTATAAGGCCGAGCCTTTCACCCTTTACCAAGTATATAGATGCATTAATTAAATAAGAGATATCATGATATCCCAACAAGTAAACATGTTCCAACAAGGAACAACATAGCCATGTTCCAACAAGGAACAAACTTCATCTTCACCTACAACTAACAACGCTATAAGAGGGCTGAGCAAAGCGGTAACATAGCCAAACAACGGTTTGCTAGGACAAGGTGGGTTAGAGGCTTGGTTCAACAATATGGGAGGCATGATAAGCAAGTGGTAGGTATCGCAGCATAGGCATAGCAAAAGAGCGAGCATCTAGCAAGCAAAGATAGAAGTGATTTCGAGGGTATGGTCATCTTGCCTGAAATCCCGCAAGGAAGAAGAACGATTCCATGAAGAAGACAAACGGACGTAGTCGAATGGGTCCTCACAAACGCGACGTTATCAGAACCAACCCGAAGAAGCCACACCGGAAAGAAGCACACAACATAGTAAACAACCAACACATAATCATGGCATGATGCACAATCAAGTATGATGCATGTCCGGTTTAATGAAGCATGGCATGGCAAAGTACACAAACAACACTACAAGTTAAGTGGCGTTGCATATTGACGAAACACCACGTGACTTATTTAGTTCTCTCTCGTTTATGTACTCAACAATATTAAATGTTGATAAGCATGGCAAGAGGTGGAGCAAATGAAAACTACCTATCTAGTCAAGTTTAAATGAGGCCGGAAACAACGAACAACAATTTCGGAAACTCCTCATATGCATATATTAGGTTTGGTACTGTTCTGCCCTAAACATAATTTTAGAGTTGTTAAGCATGCAAAATAAGGCCACCGTGTTAAACTAGGCAAAATTCTACCCCATTTACATATAAAGATTATTATAATCAGAGCTACGGTTATTTAGTTATGAATTAAATCATTTTTACATGGCATAGGGGAAAATATATGCAAACAGCATTTTAAACATTTTAAACATGGATGAAAGTGACATATTATTTATCTACATAAAATTCTAAGCAAGATTCATATATTAAGTTTTTACATGTGATGCTTAGTTAATAAGTTATTATATGCATGAACTATGATGGGTTTTCTGTAAATCTGCAAACTCCTGGATAAATAGATAAATCGCAGATCCTAAAAAAACTATACGAGCCGAAACAAAGGCCGGCCCACATTGCATAGGGGCTCGTGTGCTGCTCACCATGGGCCAAAGGCCCAGATCTGGAGTGGTTCGGCTTGACTGGCCGGCCGGGACGAGCTGGGCCTGGCCGAGGCGGTTGCTGGGCGCACGCGGTCAACGCGTGGCTGGACCGAGCGATGCAGGCGCTCGTTCTGCTCGCACTAAACAGGGGCGCTGGCGGCTGGGAGCAGAGCTCCGGCGAGCGTGGCAAACGGCGGCGAGGCGAGGGACTTGGCGCGGCGGCGGCTTGTGGAAGAGCAACAACGATGGAACTAGGTGCGGGTGAGGGACTTCGCGCTCGAGACGGACAGGAGGGCGCCGTCCTCGTCAGGAACCCTCGAAGACGACGACGACAGAGACTGCAGCAGGCAACGACGCAGCTTGGGCGGCGGAGCTGGAGCGAGGGAGGCGGCTGAGGGAGTGTGGTTGCCGGAGACGCGATCCAGGGCGGCGGGAGTTGGGGCTCCATGGCCACGGCGAGGAGTTCCATGGGCGGCGGCGCTGTTCGTTCCTGCAGGGAGGCGGGGTGAGAAGCAGAGAGATCGTGAGCGAGAGAGAGGAACAAAGAAGAAAAAAGGAGAGGTAAAGGGAGGCGCTGGCGTAGAATCTCATGTGCATGCTCGCACACGAGCGCGAGGCTCTCCTCGGGTGGCTCCTGGAGGTAGCGCAAGGTCGAGGTGCTCGAGGATGGCGCAGGTCGCCGTAGACGAGGTGGCAGAGGCAGGAGACGAAGCTGCTCGAAGCTCTCACATGGCGGCGTTGAGGGAGCTCGAGAGGAGGCTCGGATGGATTGGCTGGATCTGAACACGAGGAAGGAAAGTGGTTGCTGCGATTCGTCTCGGGTGGAACTGGATCGGGAGGGGATCCCGATGTGGGAGAGGAGTGGCGGCGGGGAGGGACAAGCCTCCTAGGTTTTAGGGTTAGGCTAGATTTGGTAGGTGGTGGTCTATAAATATAAGGAAAAGAAGGAGTTTGGATCCTCCGATCAAAATCGGACGGTTCAGAAAGAATAGGCTAGGGAGTCCAAATAAGAAAACGGTGACGTTTTGTAGACGTTTGGGGATGATCCGGATCCAACGGTGACGACTGCCCGGGTCGGGTCCGGGACAATCTCGGACGCGCACGTGAGGGGTTCGATGCACTGTGCAGAGAGGGTTTCGGACCGTGCGGTCGCATCAGACAACTCCGGAAGTGAAGAGGGGAAGGAGGATGGACTAGGTGGGTTGTGGCGAGACTGCGAGGGGAACAAGAGAGAGAGAGAGGGCTCGGCATCTGTTTCCGGAGACCGAAAACGTCCGACATTAGACCGGTTATAATGGCGCTATAGTTAATCGTTGGGGTGTCAAACGAACTCTGAATGCGATGAAACTTGACAGGCGGTCTATCTATACTATAATAAGACCACACGCCAACTTTCATCCCATTTCGAGAACATTTTCCGGCCACTTATAAAATACTATTACGGACATGTCGCGGGCGCGTGCGAGTGTGTCTGGACTCAGAACGGACAATGGAAGGAACGGGGAGAACCCGGACGGATGCAGGTTTTGAAAACATGATGATGCAATACACATGATGACAAGATATGCAATGCATGACACGCAAGCAACGACAACACAACAACAACGAATAACTGGAGGACAACTGGCACATCGGTCTCGGGGCGTTACAACACTCCACCACTACGAGAGGATCTCGTCCCGAGATCTAGAATGGCACCGGAGAGAAAAATGGAAGAGAAAAGAAGAGGTAAAACTAAGTTGCTTCTTTGACAAACGAGTGAGAACAAAGAACCTTGAAAAGGTTAAGCCATTACGAGTAAGAATACAACGGAGATGAACGAAGTTGAAAGCACTCCGTTAAGAAAGAGGAATAAGAAAGAACCGATTTGGGTAGCACTTCGGTTGAAAAGAGATGAAGACTTGATAAAATGAAAGAGCTTAAGCAAAAGGGACACAACACTCCGGTTAAATGGATAAACCAAGAAAATAACATGATCCTGACAAAACGAAAAGATGAAACATCACAATGTCTCCGGAAGAAAAGAATAGAAGTTAGATCATTGAAATAGGAGAATGGAGAAGAAAATGCCAAAACCTGCCACAAAAGAGCTCGACAAGGCATCTTTAGGAGAAGGGTCGAACGGAGTTGTTGGGAATCCAACAACGAAAAGGATAAGATTGACATGGACTTATAGAAGACATCTCAAAATTATGAGGTGACAACCTGTCACTCACGGGAAAAAGAATTGGATAGATAAGAGCAAATTGACGAGAAAGTATATCGCACCGGAAAGGATAAATGAAGAACTTGAATCCTTTATAAGCACCATAATAGCAAACATCCTTAAAGAAGGCTTAAGGTGAAATATAATCCAAGATAACTCCAACGAAGAGGTTGATGGATTTAAAATACCCCATTCTCGATAACTTGTGAAACATGAAATAAGAACTCAAATTATCAAGAATGACATAATACCATCTCCAATAATATGGTAGAAAGAATTGCACTCCTAATTGCAAGATGAAGAAACTTAAGCTCCTTAGAAAAGAATGTTGATGAACACTTCGAGAAGGAAATTAAACCTTCATGAAGAACTCCGGTAACAAAAAGAATAACGAAAATAAAAATAAAGAGAAGTCGGAAAACACAAGGTGAAACCTTGTAATTATTTAGACGGATCTCCGTGATAATTAGAGCTTGGAACTCCGGAAAAGAAAAGATGAAGCACCTCGGACCGAGAATGTGATATGATGAACAACTCCGGGTTGAAGAAACTAGATCACTTGGATGAAACAATAATAAGAATTACATTATGTGTATCCTTCACCAATTTAGATTGATGACAAGCACGGATTTGGCATACTACTTATTCTCGTAGAAAGGAATTAAAATAGATATTGCGCAACCTTGGGAAGGTCTTCAATGAACCACCGGTAGGATTTGGAAATAGTGAATAAATAAATATGATAAAGGAGGAAGAGAAATCTTGAACGAACCACCGTAAGAATTGAAAATGAACGAAGAAAAGAGATGAATCACCGGTAAGAATTAGCAAATGAACAAACATACTTGAGGCAATCTAGATACATGACAACGAAAGGATCACGAATTGATTAGAGAATATTTGAATGATGCACCGGTAAGATTTGGAGAACGAGAGCTGAAGGCTGAGAATGAATAATTCTGAGATGGTGGGCTCCGGAGAATTAAACTGAAAATACTCTGAATTACTCCGGATGGATGAAAAGAATATCTCACAATCGCAAATAATTATGAGAGGATGGCAACACGCTAGAATCACGAATCTTAAAGAGAATGGAGCAATATTGAGAAAAAAAATCTTCTTCGGTCTTCCAATCTGAGAATGACGACGAGAAACACCACCATGAATTATTGAGGTACTCCGAAATTAAAATTGGAAAGGTTGAACCAATGATGAAAAGAATTTGAAAGATCTTGGCGAAAAACATTTGACTGATGACAGTTCATTATTACGTCAAACTTTGAAAAGAATTTTACGGATCTCTCTGGGAGAATTAGAAAAGTCAGGTAAGATCCTGGGAAAAGACCTGTGGGTTAGGGCCCACTCAAAAGAAACACCGTTGAAATGATTTCAAAGAGAGAAAGCACCATTGAATTAAATGACTTGAATGAGGGAACATCCTCGAAAGATCTTGAACGAATGCAGAGTGGAAAACACAAATCTTCGAGATATCTTCAGCACTCCGGAACAATTAAATAGCGAGAAGTGGAATGGTTATGAGGTGCACCGGCATGAGAAAACATTTGAAACGAGGAAAAGGATGTGATCAACAAAGCTTGACCTGAAACCACCGGAGATGAAAAGAATGAAAAATGACGAACTTGGAGCTCCATTAGAATCTTCATGAGAATCACCAGATAAGGACATTGGCGGAAAAGGAATGAAGAGACCTCACATCAATAAAATGGATACTTGATGAAGAAATCTGAGTCCTTGAAGAAACAAAGGGAGGGAGGGTGGGAAAAAACAAAGACAACCAGGGAATGGATGAAACAAACAACGTTGAGAGCTTAGATTGAATCTTACGGACGTAGAAAATGGACGGACCCGCTTGAAGAGAAGCACACCGGTGGAAAAGAATTGACGAGACAGTCTCGATTATCGAGAAGGATTAGTACTCACATAGAAGTAAGAGAACACCGCTTAGAAAAAGGCATGGAATCATCATTTGACTTCGAAGCAACTCGAATACCACAACTGAAAACAAAACAAAGGATTGGCTTGCAGAATAAGCCGGAACAAACATATAATAGAGATTTTGTCCAAAGTTTTTGTGGTGGGGCCTACACGGGCTCGATCGTACATCACCATCATGTACAAGGCAGTGCACATGACATACGAAGCGTCCCCGAGTCGGCATAGCCAAGGACTCTTTAAGACACAACGAGACCACTGTAAAATCAACCGTGAATAGGCGGACCACTAGACGTCGAACCCCAATTTCATATCATACATCTGTCGGAAAGAAATCCTAAGAGCTACTTGAATTCTCACTTATAAATTCCCGAAATTTTTCGGTTATGCAATCAGGTGTTAGGGATACAGGGGAAGCATAATAGCTCACCCAAATCTAGCAAATCCTACATCCAGCTGTATCTATCCTTCAACACATAACCAAGATACCTTCGGAAATTGTCTACCTCAACCTTCGAAACTCATCCGTTATACAAGTTATGGCAATACTCTCGAACTCCCGCCCCAGTACTGGGTGGCGCCGAGGTTATCTCACCAACGAACTGCATAAAAGAGATTTTCGATGTCGGCGTACTAAACTCAGGTATTTCAGAACTTCAACGATAAAATTGTGACGACAACACCTCGGAGCTCAACTCCCCGGGACACTGCCACAACCCCTAAATGACAGGAGGCACCAAGAACAATGTTCTCGTCACAAATCCATTGGAACGATTCCAAGATACCCGCGTGATCCTAAAATGTTTTTTTAGTGAAATTTGAGAAAAGAAGAGTCAAAACTCTACATCAGGATGCCTTACCAGAGCGATGAAGGGACTGGGGAGTAAAAAGAATTGCTAAACTCTCCGATATATAATTCCTAGATGACTCAAAACAATTTTCTAGACTCAACAACGGCTGCTAAAAATGATCAATCAGTGTGGGCACCTAAGGTCGGGGAAGGCTCTGATACCAACTTGTAACGCCCCGAACACACCCGCCGGTGGTCGTTACTCCTGGCGGGATCTAGACTGGCCCCATAGATCAATACTAGTCTTTTCTGCGCACTTTGTCCTCACTCATGCGCACCCGGGAGCAACTTCCCGGTCGGTCACTCATCCTGACACTACTCCAAACTGAGCACGCTTAATTTTGGAGTTCTGTCCGAATGGGCTCCCGAAAAAGAAGGAATTCCTTATTGATATGAGTAGTCTATCATCCCTAATAAGTCAGGCCATCACATACACCCCCACTCAGAGGAATCGATGTCCTCGTTGGGCCACAGGAACGCTCCCTCTTGGCACATACGTCTGTGCATCCAGTCCGATACATGTGCCATGCCGGGTGCCACGACGGGTCACAAACGTCATGAACATGACCGCGCACCTGTCCGCAAACATTCGTGTAACCGCAAGGGTCGGCTCTGATACCAACTTGTAACGCCCTCGATGCGGCTATATCTCCCACGTGTCGAAGCACGACTTAGAGGCATAACCACATTGAAAGCAATGTCGCAAGTGAGGTAATCTTCACACAACCCATGTAATACATACGGGGAAAAGATACATAGTTGGCGTACAATCGCCACTTCACACAATACATAAATAAAGCATTACATCATCTAGATACAATCAAGGCCTGACTATGGAGCCAAATAAAAGAAGAACCTCAAATGCGACAAGGTCCTCGATTGACCCCAACTGGGCTCCACTACTGCTCAACTAGAACGAAACAACACAAAGGACAAGATCTTCATCGAGCTCCTCCTTGAGCTTGGTAGCGTCATCTGCACGGTTCAACGGCACCTGCAAGCTGGTTTTTGCAAGTATCTGTGAGTAACGGGGACTCAGCAATCTCACACCCTCGCGATAAAGACTATTTAAGCTTATAGGAAGGGTAAAAGGTATGAGGTGTAGCTGCAGCAAGCGACTATCATATATGGTGGCTAACATACGCAAATGAGAGCGAGAAGGCACAGCACGGTCGATAAAAGTATGATCAAGAGGTGATCCTAGAACAATCTACGTCAAGCATAACTCCAACACCGTGTTCACTTCCCGGACTCCGCCGAGAAGAGACCATCACGGTTACACACGCGGTGGATGTATTTTAATTAAGGTCAACTTCAGGTTTTCTACAACCGGACATTAACAAATTCTCATCTGCCCATAACCGCGGGCACGGCTTTCAAAAGATCATATCCCTGCAGGGGTGTCCCAAATTAGCCCATGACAAGCTCTCACGGTCAACGAAGGATAAACCTTCTCCCGAGACATTCCGATCAGACTCGGTATCCCGATTCTACAAGACATTTCGACAAGTTAAAACAAATCCAGCAACACCGCCCGAATGTGCCGACAAATCCCGATAGGAGCTGCACATATCTCGTTCTCAGGGCACATTCAGATGAGCTCTCCATACAACTAAAACCAAACCTCGAGTTTCCCCGAGGGGGCGCTGTACAGGACTCTAGTTTGGACCAACACTCAGAGGAGCACTGGCCCGGGGGGGGTTTAAATAAAGATGACCCTTGAGTCCGCGGAACCCAAGGGAAAAAGAGGCTAGGTGGCGAATGGTAAAACCAATGTTGGGCATTGCTGGAAGAGTTTTATTCAAGGCAAACTGTCAAGGGGTTCCCATTATAGCCCAACCGCGCAAGGAACGCAAAATCCAGGAACATAACACCGGTATGACGGAAACTAGGGCGGCAAGAGTGGAACAAAACACTAGGCATAAGGCCGAGCCTTCCACCCTTTACTAAGTATATAGATGCATTAATTAAATAAGAGATATCATGATATCCCAACAAGTAAACATGTTCCAACAAGGAACAACATAGCCATGTTCCAACAAGGAACAAACTTCATCTTCACCTGCAACTAACAACGCTATAAGAGGGGCTGAGCAAAGCGGTAACATAGCCAAACAACGGTTTGCTAGGACAAGGTGGGTTAGAGGCTTGGTTCAACAATATGGGAGGCATGATAAGCAAGTGGTAGGTATCACAACATAGACATAGCAAAAGAGCGAGCATCTAGCAAGCAAAGATAGAAGTGATTTCGAGGTTATGGTCATCTTGCCTGAAATCCCGCAAGGAAGAAGAACGATTCCATGAAGAAGACAAACGGACGTAGTCGAACGGGTCCTCACAAACGCTACGTTATCGGAAACAACCCGAAGAAGCCACACCAGAAAGAAGCACACAGCATAGTAAACAACCAACACGTAATCATGGCATGATGCACAATCAAGTATGATGCATGTCCGGTTTAATGAAGCATGGCATGGCAAAGTACACAAACAACACTACAAGTTAAGTGGCGTTGCATATTGACGAAACACCACGTGACTTATTTAATTCTCTCTCGTTTATGTACTCAACAATATTAAATGTTGATAAGCATGGCAAGAGGTGGAGCAAATGAAAACTACCTATCTAGTCAAGTTTAAATGAGGCCGGAAACAACGAACAACAATTCCGGAAACTCCTCATATGCATATATTAGGTTTGGTACTGTTCTGCCCTAAACATAATTTTAGAGTTGTTAAGCATGCAAAATAAGGCCACCGTGTTAAACTAGGCAAAATTCTACCCCATTTACATATAAAGATTATTAGAATCGGAGCTACGGTTATTTAGTTATGAATTAAATCATTTTTACATGGCATAGGGGAAAATACATGCAAACATCATTTTAAACATTTTAAACATGGATGAAAGTGACATATTATTAATCTACATAAAATTCTAAGCAAGATTCATATATTAAGTTTTTACATGTGATGCTTAGTTAATAAGTTATTATATGCATGAACTATGATGGGTTTTCTGTAAATCTGCAAACTCCTGGATAAATAGATAAATCGCAGATCCTAAAAAAAACTATACGAGCCGAAACAAAGGCCAGCCCACATTGCATAGGGGCTCATGTGCTGCTCACCATGGGCCAAAGGCCCAGATCTGGAGTGGTTCGGCTTGACTGGACGGCTGGGACGAGCTGGGCCTGGCCGAGGCGGTTGCTGGGCGCACGCGGTCAACGCGTGGCTGGACCGAGCGATGCAGGCGCTCGTTTTGCTCGCACTAAACAGGGGCGCTGGCGGCTGGGAGCAGAGCTCCGGCGAGCGTGGGAAACGGCGGCGAGGCGAGGGACTTGGCGTGGCGTCGGCTTGTGGAAGAGCAACAACGATGGAACTAGGTGCGGGCGAGGGACTTCGCGCTCGAGACGGACAGGAGGGCGCCGTCCTCGTCAGGAACCCTCGAAGACGACGACGACAGAGACTGCGGCAGGCAACGACGCAGCTTGGGCGGCGGAGCTGGAGCGAGGGAGGCGGCTGAGGGAGTGTGGTTGCCGGAGACGCGATCCAGGGTGGCGGGAGTTGGGGCTCCATGGCCACGGCGAGGAGTTCCATGGGCGAAGGCACTATTCGTTCCTGCAGGGAGGCGGGGTGAGAGGCAGAGAGATCGTGAGCGAGAGAGAGGAACAGAGAGGAAAAAAAGGAGAGGTAAAGGGAGGCGCTGGAGTAGAATCTCATGTGCATGCTCGCACACGAGCGCGAGGCTCTCCTCGGGTGGCTCCTGGAGGCAGCGCAAGGTTGAGGTGCTCGGGGATGGCGCAGGTCACCGTAGACGAGGTGGCAGAGGCAGGAGACGAAGCTGCTCGAAGCTCTCACATGGCGGCGTTGAGGGAGCTCGAGAGGAGGCTCGGATGGATTGGCTGGATCTGAACACGAGGAAGGAAAGTGGTTGCTGCGATTCGTCTCGGGTGGAACTGGATCGGGAGGGGATCCCGATGTGGGAGACGAGTGGCGGCGGGGAGGGACAAGCCTCCTAGGTTTTAGGGTTAGGCTAGATTTGGTAGGTGGTGGTCTATAAATATAAGGAAAAGAGGGAGTTTGGATCCTCCGATCAAAATCGGATGGTTCAGAAAGAATAGGTTAGGGAGTCCAAATAAGAAAACGGTGACATTTTGTAGACGTTTGGGGATGATCCGGATCCAACGGTGACGACTGCCCGGGTCGGGTCCGGGACAATCTCGGACGCGCACGTGAGGGGTTCGATGCACTGTGCAGAGAGGGTTTCGGACCGTGCGGTCGCATCAGACAACTTCGGAAGCGAAGAGGGGAAGGAGGATGGACTAGGTGGGTTGTGGCGAGACTGCGAGGGGAAGAAGAGAAAGAGAGGGCCCGGCATCTGTTTCCGGAGACCGAAAACGTCGTTAGACCGGTAATAATGGCGCTATTGTTAATCGTTGGGGCGTCAAACGAACTCCGAATGCGATGAAACTTGACAGGCGGTCTATCTATACTATAATAAGACCACACGCCAACTTTCATCCCATTCCGAGAACATTTTCCGGCCACTTATAAAATACTATTACGGACATGTCGCGGGCGCGTGCGAGTGTGTCTGGATTCAGAACGGACAACGGAAGGAACGGGGAGAACCCGGACGGATGCAAGTTTTGAAAACATGATGATGCAATACACATGATGACAAGATATGCAATGCATGACACGCAAGCAACGACAACACAACAATAGCGAATAACTGGAGGACAACTGGCACATCGGTCTCGGGGCGTTACAACATAGATGAGAAAGCTAGTTAGTATCAACAAATAGGGTTCACTGTAGTTGGTTGATCGTCATTACCAATGGGCATGGACATCGGTGTTTGTGTTTCATCTTCATGGACACTGATATCGGCGGAAGCGTCAGCCATTTTTTTGTTTCTTTAGGCGTGACGTTGTCTCTTTAATATTTCGTCTCTATTTTGTGAATACCGTTCCCTATCCAGTCGCCTCTTCAGCTCCGTAGGGTCTACATGTATGATTTAGAGTATCATAAGTTACCTGAATAATACGTAAGCATGCAGTATATGGCCATACTTACTTTGGGACATGGCTAGGGGTGTGTCTGGCACATTTTGCTCATCATTCGGCAGAGGTTTATCATTCTGCTTCTTTAAACGTGCCTCACGACGTCTTTTCAGAATGTCCTCTCTATTTCGTGCATAATATTCTTTGTCCCTCTGCCTCTTAATTTCTTTAGGGGCTGTTTAAATATACAATGGAAATTAGCACATTTGTTATAGAAGTGTTCATCAACCCAGAAAAAAAGAAGCGCTCAGTTGGCTGATAGTTACCCGAGGAATGGATGTTGCTTATATCCTGAAATGGGGTGCGTGCCCCCGAGTGATTTGGAGAAGTCATAACGTCGACTTCGTAGACTGAATACTCCAGTCAAAAATCTGTCAAGAGGGTTGACTGGAAGCATATATTAGTTAGAATTAGATTCAAGTTATGTTGTCATAAATCTGTAGATTGCATTTTCTTAAAGCACAAGGAAGTTAGAAGATAACTTGCAAGAACAAGAAGAAATGTGTAATATTAAAATCTTGCCTGATGTTTTCAGAGGATGACACAGGTGATGCAAGGAACTGACGACCTGTTTGCAGCGAGAAGGTGAGGCAGGAGCAGCCGCGCATCTAATGGCCAGTGGAGGGCGGCGAGGGAAGGCGGCGGTGTTTTCGTGCGGCGAGGTCGCCGTCCAGGAAGGCGAAAGCGATGATGTTTCTGAGCGGCAAGGGGATATCGGTGGGATATGTTTCTTGTTTTTGGATTTGGATTTGGAAGGTCTATTATTATTTGTGGGAATGGGGGATACGTGATTGTAGGGATTGTGTTTCCTTTCGCATGGAAGTTTTTCTCCACGGTGGAGTACGGTCAGTCAATGTAAATTAGTAAGTGCACACCAGAAAACATATCAGGTGAAGGCTAGCCGTTGGATATATATTAGTGGGGATAATCATGCGGTAGTAGTGGGTTCGTGTATGTTTTGTGGGGTGCGTTTAACAAAGATAATGTTTGCTCTTTTATTAGTAGTGGATGGAAGTGGATAGTGGATGGATTAGGACAACTCCACCGCGCGACCCTATCCTGTCCGCCTCCGTCCGTTTGGGGTAAAACGGACAAACGAGGCGGCCCAGCGCGCGGGAGCAAACGAACCTTTGTTCGTTTTGTGTCCGCTTTCGACCCATCCGCAGTCCAAGTTTGTGCCGCTTTTGGGGTGAAATGGACACCATGCGGACGCGCAGGCCGTCTTCGTATGTCCTCCCCTGGCCCGCCCGTCGGTGGCACAGGGCGGGCCTTTTTCTATCCGCCCTCCTCCCTCCCTCCGGCCGCACCCCCCTTCACTCTTCTCCACTCTTCCCCTCGCTGCCGCTGCCGCCATTGCAGCCGTGCAGTTCGGTCGCGCGCTCGCCCAACCCCTTTCGCTCGGCGCCGCGGAGCTACCCAACCACAGCCACCTGGCTTGCGCACTCCCGGCCGGATTTGGGGCGGATCCGGTCGGTCTTGAGCTCGCCCGGCTGTGGGAGGCCGGGCCGCGCCATGGACTGGCCGGGCACCTCGCCGAAAGGCCCTGGTAGGGCCGCAAAGCCACATGCAGGTAGTGGCTTCTCCTCTAGCCGCTCGGATCTGCATCGTCGGTGGTCCGCCGGCAGATACACGAATGGCGGTCGGCCAGGCTCGGTGCTTGCCCAAAAGCTCGTCGGCGCACCGTTGCCACTCATTAAGTGCGACCACTGCCCAAGGATGGTCGTGCGCCGCATGTCTACAACGCCGGAACATCCCGAATGGGTGTTTATCAAGTGCTTAAACGATGGGGTATGTGCTCTTTTTAGCTTCGGTTTGTGCTCTAGATTTGACTAGTTGTGCTAACTTCAAATTTTATTGTGTAGCATGGATGCAAGTTTTGGTATTGGGGAGAAGAGTACATCGATATATTGATAGAGCGAAATTTAGTACATGTTCGTGCACTTTTAGCTAGCATAAAGGTTGTAAATGAGACAAGTGCACTTGTTGCTAGATTAGAGGCTAGACACGACACTAGGTGTGAGGAAGCAACATCTACTTCTGGCTTGAAGAAGAAAGGAGGATGCTAGATCGAGCCTCCTCCACAGATCAGCAATGAGTGCATCGAGAAGATCCTAACCCAACTTAAGGGAGAAGTTATGGAAGTTGGGTATCTTCTAAAATGTATTCTTGTGGTTATTTTTTTGTCTTGCTTTACTAGTCAAAATGTGATGATGTATTTTTCATGTACCAAAAATGAATAACGAAAAAAAGTTAAATACTTGCAAAGAAAAATGCACGCGGACAGGATGCGGCCGGGATGCGTCCGCACGCTGGGCGCACGGCCACCGCATCCGAGGACAGGCCCGAACACGACCTCATTGCCCTACCCAAACAGACAGAATCCGAACAAAACGGACGTTCGTTTGGGGTCGCGCGATGGAATTGGCCTTATACTCATGTAAAGAATGTTGGAGTACTCATCTCCTAGGGGCTTCGGCACGAGAGTGCCCTCCTCGCCATCTGTTTCGCACACGCCTCCCGCGTATGGCTCCCTCACACGCCCTCGGCCATCCGATCCCCGGGGCGCCCCGCACCTGGTTGCCTTTCCTCGAGGGTCCATGACACATGGGTCGTGTGCGGCCGGGCCCCCCTCTCTGTGGTGGTTTTCGTTGTGCTCGCCTGTGTTGCCAGATGCATTGCCCCGCGTGTGTCGGTTGGCCTGTCAGCATTGTTTGTCCCTTGCCGGGTTGTTTCGTTCATGCCAGCAGGGTACGCCCATGCGTGAAGCCTACCCGGTTGTGCGTGTGCATGCCGAACGGTTCAAGGTGCTGGTTGGGAGCTAGGTGGTCGGAGTGGGCTGCTCGAATGTTGGATGTTGGTCGACTGCCATCTGCCTCATGTTGCCCTGGACCCGTGTGTTATTTTGTTCGCTTGTGCGGGGGTGCCTGATGTTGGGCCATCGGCTAGAGGCAACCATAGTGTGTGGGGTCTTTCCGGTTGTGCTTTGATGTCCCACATGTGTAGGAGGGTCAACTGTAGATCTTTTTGATAAGTAAGAGTATTGATCCCACAAGGAGTTGAAAGAATAGTAAGCGCAAAAATAACAAGGTTTCACTGCAAGTACTAAAAGGTGTGATGATTTTGTGTTTTATGGGTGTAGTGAAACAATGGAACGCGAGCAACAATAAAATTGTTAAAGAGTGCGACAAGTGGCTTAATCCTTGATATTGTCAGACAAGCTGGTTGTGTTACTTATGATGATTAAATATTCTTGAAGACGGCGGGATAACGATATAGTTGTCAATTTTCATATATAACTTGCATTGATTGTTGTTGCTTATTCAATATTGTAGGGATAGAGTCTAATTTAGTATGTATCAAAACCATTGAATGCACATACTTATGATTGTTCTTTCAATGAGTTACTCAAATACTAAGATTTATTAATGTAAATACCCAACCATAGCTATAACTTTTTCTAGGGTCCATATTCACCCTTACGTCACAACTCATTAATTCAGCAAACGGTAATACCTGTCACTCCAACCTCACATCCAACCATATTATGACACAATATAAAGATGAAGTGTTATGCAGTCAAGGTTCACACAACACCACTAGAGAATTACACTACAACAAGATTAATCAACAACCTTTACTTTAATTAAATACTGCACTTGACAACTAGCATTCTCCCATATCCTTAAGAACGCAAGGGAACTACTCAGAACACTGTTGGGAAAGGTGGTAGAAAAAAAACCGTCCTATGATCACGATCCAGGAACACTATGAAGATGCATTAGAGGTTTAGATTGGATAGTTACCAACTTTGAGTTGCAGCGGAAGAAGAGTTGGCGTAGATTGTTGATGAAGTCCCTAGAACCGTTCATGTACGATCCCTCAAACTAAAGACCAAAAGCACGACCTCTCTATAGGTTGCAAGCGTACAACATTCATGATCTGGCAGCGCTTCATCGTCGGGAGCTATCGTCGCCAGAGAATTAGAGAGAAAAGAAGAGAACCGCACATGGCTTCTCTATTATGAGGATTAGAGAGAACTAGGTCTATCTCTAATTTAGATCAACTCTAAATTAGAACTACAACTAGAGAATTAGAGTAGGCTCCAAAACTTGTGTCTCCAGAGACCATAATCCTCTAGTATACATAGGTTGAGGAGAGAGGAAGGGGTGGCCAACTTGGGGAAGGGTTTCCCCTCTTCGTGCACCGGCCTAGGGGAGTAATATTTTATCCCCTCTTTGTCCAACTCCACCTCCCAATTCGGCTTCCCATTGGGGCGCCTTCACTAATGGACCTTAGGGACCATTAACTTTTCCCTAATAGGCCTTTTAGTATTTTCTTTAGCCGTTGATATCAAATAAATTCTAAAAGCCTCATAATCAATATTAGAACCTTTTATCATTTATTTAAAGTCTTCGAAAATATTTTTCGCCTATATATCATTTCCTAGTATTACCCGATAAACCCCGAAACTCTTCCGGTAACCCTAAAAAGCTTTCGGTTTCTCTCGAAACTATTTTCGATGTTCCCAGAACTATTGCGAGAATTTTTTTCCTCATAACTCTTACTCCACTAGCACTCAATAGATCGTGATTCCCTTAAGCTTGTGACCCTGTAGATTCGGTAAAACATCGACGTGAACGAAACTCCCTTTTGTTCAATGATCAATAGCGGGAACCGTGGAAATCCATATTGATCCCTATGAATACACGAATGATACTCGAGTGAACCTTTTGTTATCGTATGTTATTCCCTTTGCTTCGTGATACTTTATGAAACCCAAGATGAGATATACCGATATCCCCTTGAGTCAGTCTCATGCTCATTATACCAGTCTCCTTGTTACTGGTTTTGTTCTTCTTTCTCGTTGTCATGTTCTGGCATCCCTGTGACCTAGTCACATCTGGCCAGACGCACCATCTAGTCCTTCTCCTAAGCTCTATGGGTCTCTTCTTGTCCATAAAAAATCACCATAAATTTTCGTGCATTTGGACTTGTTTGGTATGGATTTTTTGGAAAACCAAAAACATGCAGAAAACAACAACTCATTGGCACTAGGTTAATAGGTTAGTTCATGAAAATCATATAAAAATGCACTAAAACCATATAAAATCATTGTAAACATGGCATGAATACTTCATAAATTATAGATACGTTGGAGACGCATCACCGGTCACTGCATCCTATTGGGCGAGCTCAAATCCGAGCTAGGTGAAGTGAAAAGAACGGGAGGGGGGTAGGGGTGACTGTACGACTTATCGGCGTCTCGGAGATGCAGCAAGACTGCAGGAGATGCCAGGAAAGCGGCGGCGTCAGGCATGGGCAGGGGCGGCGTCTGTTAAGAAATCCGCATAGTAATGGATGCCATGAGTCCATAAATTGTGCATAAATTAGTATAAGCCTGTAGAATAATTCTTAACAGAATTACTATGTAGATCAAACAAAATAGGCAAATAGCACCTGGTAGTATGTCTCGGGTGGATGTAGTACTAACTCATGACTAAATTCTGATATGTAGCTTTACGTGACGAATAGTAGTAGTAGTAACTGGCTGATCTAGGAAGAATATCTCATGATACCACCCTTAGAGCAACTCTAGCAGATCCCGCAAAAATACGACCCACAAAACGTGTTTGCGGGTTTACGAAAATCGCTTTTGCGGGTCAAAAACATACGCGTCCGAGCAGAACCCATATCTAAACCTGCATAATTTGAAAAACTTCTTTTGCGGGAGAAATTGCGCAAACACAGTTCATCACACATACTATATTGTTCATCGCATACTACATAGTTCATCAAACTACAAGCATAGTTATACTACATACTGCGTTAAACTAGTACTAGGGGGTAACGGCGGCGAGGTCGTGGCAACTGGATGACGCCGTGGAGGAGCCGGACGCTCACTCGTCCTTGCTGGAGCTGCAGAGATCGATGAACTTCTCCGCCTGCTCCGCGCGGATGCGGCGCCACTCCTCGGCCTTCTCCTTGGCGGCGAGGTTGGAGGCGACCGTCTGCCGCCACTCGAGGGCTTCGAGCTCCTCGGCGTGGCGCCGACACTCCTCCTCCTCGCGCACGCTCCGCTCGGCGATGGCGGCTGCGACGGCGTCGAACTCCGCGACGAAGTCCTCGGGCCCGACGACTCCGCGGCGGCCGAGTGGAGCGGGGTCCTCGGTGTAAGGGCATATTTTTCCCTAAGTGTTTTGGTGATTGATGAAAATGCTTGTGCGGACTAATCGTGTGCCTTGAGTCCCTCAGATTTCTCATCATTAGGTACAAGACGATTCAGTGCCCCTCGGAGACTGTTGAAGCCGGCATTGTTCTACGTTTCTCCTTGGTGGAGTTGAGTCGTAGGAGAGCCGTACTATTAAGAGGGGGTCCGCGTCGGAAAGGTAGGGTGGAATCACACGTACACTTGTCCCTCCTTTCCTTGCACTTTGGAGCTACCCGTCATTATCTTGGTTGTGTGGAAAACTGGCGACTACTGCTGTACTTGCGGTAGTACCGCAGGTACGAGCGGTAGTACCGCGGCTCTTAACGGTAGTACCGCCCCCTTGGTGCGGTAGTACCGCGGCTCCATGGCCTAGTGCCGCTCCGGTGCGGTAGTAGGGGGCGGATGTAATTTTTTACATCCGCGCCATTCACGGTAGTACCGCTCGTCCAGCACGGTAGTACCGTGGTGGCCCACGGTAGTACCGCTCCCTTGGAGTTGTAGTACCGTGGCCCTTTCGGCCTAGTACCGCAGTGTCGCGGTAGTAGGCGCGGATGAAATTTTTTTCATCCGCGCCGACCACGGTAGTACCGCGCCTCGCAGGCGGTAGTACCGCATCGGGTTTTCGCACCACCCTAGTTTCTGCGGAAGTTTGCACGGATGTAATTTATTTTCATCCGCGCCCTTCCCAGGCCGTGACTCTCCTGCCTTGCGGTAGTACCGCAACGGGGAGCGGTAGTACCGCACGAGCGGTAGTACAACCCCTTCTTCAGGCTTGTTCCGGCCTGTGCAGTTGCCACGGTAGTACCGTGGTGGACCACGGTAGTACCACGCGGCGCCGCGGTAGTACCGCGTCCTTGGAGCGGTAGTACCGTGTGTCGCGGGCAGAACTAGTGGATAACGGTTGGATTTTTTCCACGACTATATAAGGGTTGTCTTCTACCTCTAGTTGACTACCTCTTCCATCTCTAAGCTCCATTGTTGCTCCAAACTCCATTTTCCCCCGATCTCTCTCCCTAGCCAATCAAACTTGTTGATTTGCTCGGGATTGGGTGACAAGGGCCCGATCTACACTTCCACCAAAGGATATTTGATTCCCCCCATTTATCCCTTGCGGATCTTGTTACTCTTGGGTGTTGAGCACCCTAGACGGTTGAGGTCACCTCGAAGCCATACTCCATTGCGGTGAAGCTTCGTGGTGTGGTTGTTGTTGGGAGCCTCCGATTGTTGTGGAGATTGCCCCAACCTTGCTTGTAAAGGTTCGGTCGCCGCCTTCAAGGTCACCAATAGTGGAATCACGGCATCTCGCATCATGTGAGGGCGTGAGGAGAATACGGTGGCCCTAGTGGCTTCTTGGGGAGCATTGTGCCTCCACACCGCTCTAACGGAGACGTACTTCCCTTTAAAAGGAAGGAACTCCGGTAACACATCCTTGTCTCCATTGGCTCCACTATTGGTTATTTCGTGCCTTTACTCTCGCTTGCTTACTTATTGTTACATCTCTTGTTTGCTTGCATGCTAGTTGATATTGCATCATATAGGTTGCTCACTTAGTTGCATATCTAGACAACCTATTTGTTGCAAAGTTTAATTTGGTAAAGAAAAGGTTAAAAATTGTTAGTTGCCTATTCACCCCCCCCCCCTCTAGTCAACCATATCGATCCTTTCAATTGGTATGAGAGCCTCGTCTCTTTATTAAGGACTTTGTCGTCCGAAGAGTATGGTTGACACCAACGATGGTGCGGAGGAACACTCCGGTGTGAATCCCATCTCATCTTCGGCCGAAGGGGGAACCTCGGTCTCTCGTGAGGAGTTCAATGTGGCTTTAGACACATTGAAAACCTCCATGACGGCCGAGGTTAAAAGCATGTTTAATGATTTCCTAGAGGGACTCAAACTATCTACCGCGCCTATGAAAGTGGGTGATCCTACTAACAAGGTGACAGATGCTATCTCCGACAAAGGGGAAGCTAACAATGAAAAGAGTCCTTCTACTAGTGGTAGAAATGGCACCGGCATCTTTGCCCATGTGGAACCACCGGTTTATGGAGGGCCTATCCCCTCCACTCATTTGAATCATGCCGGTCCACCTCCTAAATATGAGAAACATGAAGATTTTGATAATTGGGTCTATCGCTTTAAGCGTCATTTGAAACATGTGAACACTAACCTTTGGAGAATCATTGAAGAAGGTTTTTATCCTCATGACCCAAGCAACTTCACCCCTCGAGAAGCCGTGGACAATCAATTCAATGAAAGTGCTCTCTTCATCATCCAAGATGCAATCCTTCCCGAAGATCTCCCTCACCTTCGACCCCATGTCGTGGCTAAAGAAGCATGGAAATGTGTCGAGGGTCTCTATCGTGGAAGTGCTAGCATTCAACGGTCCAACTATGAGGTGGTGCAAGATGAAGCCGATGAGTTTGCAATGAAAGAAGACGAAGAACCTCGTGAGCTCTTTCGAAGAGTGACTGATGGGGTTATGTACCTAGGGTAGGGTCATGGACCTGATCTAAGTACCTTACCCAAGGACACCCTTAGAAGAAGACGCCTTCCAGTCGACCAACGAGGGACACACTCGACTGTCTTGAAGGACTCGACCACGAAGACTCACTCGACCACCAGAAGGTCAGGAGGCACTTTGCACTGCAACGGCCTGTAATCAAGTAGACTTTATGATAGTAAAGGCACTTTATGTGGGGCGTTACCAGCAACGCCCCAGACTTAACTCACCTTAAACCCTCTCCTACGTGGGCTGGCTGGGGTCCTGGCACACTCTATATAAGCCACCCCCCTCCACAGGCAGAAGGGTTCGGCACCTTGTAACTCATATACTCATAATCCACTCGACCGCCTCCGGGCTCCGAGACGTAGGGCTGTTACTTCTTCCGAAGAAGGGCCTGAACTCGTACATCCCTGGTGTTTACAACCTCTCCATAGCTAGGACCTTGCCTCTCCATACCTACCCCCCACTCTACTGTCAGGCTTAGAACCACGACAGTTGGCGCCCACCGTGGGGCAGGTGTTTTAGCGATTTTGTGGAGAAGTTGCGATTCTTCCGAGTACTTTCATCATGGTGTCTGCTGGAGTTTTGGTCGGGGGTCAAGAGATCCGTCTCGGCACTCTCACCTTCATCGCCGACGACTCCGTGTGGCTCCATGAGGCTCCACTCGACGTTGATGCGCTCCCTGTCCGCGGTGCGACGCATTTTCGTGCATATGTCCGCGGCGTTCTGCTGCGGCAACCGTCGACCCAGTATCGGTCGGCTCCTCCATCGTCCACCCTCCCGGTATCCCGCCAGCGCAAGCGCTCGGGCCGGTCAAGGCTTCAGCGATGGGTGAGGCACGCGGTGGCTCGCCAATCGGCCACCACCCAAGTTGCGGCAATCGAGCCCGACGAATCTCTCTACGGCTTGTTCGATCTGTCGACTGGCTCCGTAGAGACTGCATCCGAGTGCGGTAGCAGTGATCCAGCGGCGGAAATCTTGATGGTCGACGGGCCCCACAGTCCCCCTGGCTTCGCCCGTGGTGGTGGAGCAGGTGACGGCGGCGACCCTACACGAGGCTACGAAGAGTACCAGCCCGAGCCACTCGACTCTCTGCAAAGAGAGGAACTTTGCTGCAGGAACGAGGATCCCCTGCGTATTCCCATCGCAGGAGAAACCCCCGAGGCTCGTGCCTTGGAGGAGGCGCGTCTGGCCAATTTGGCCGAGCGCACTCGACTGGAGAACCTTCATCGAGCACTCGACGAGCGCGCGCGGCAACGAGTTCCCGACACCAGTCGACGTCAACTCTACCCGCCAACTCAGGTATATCGAACCCCAATTCAGAATTTAGCAGCTGCGACCCGTATAGCAGAGTCCATCCAGCCTTCGCAGTCGGAAGCTGGCAGAGGTTTGCTGCAGATCAGGGATCTGCTCCGGGCAGCAGGAGATCAGAATTCAGCCGTGTCTCAGTCGCGCAACAGAATTCACAGTCGATCCGTCACTGTGAATACGGTTCAGTCAGCTCATAGCCCCAGATCGCCTCCGCGGCGTGAAGGGCGCGAGAATCGGCGAGATCAATATGGCGACAGACTCGACCGAGATGATAGGCGTCGAGTGCCCAATTCCCCTACGAGGGGTGGGTCTTACGCTCCTCGGCAGCCAGATGATAGGCGTCAGTACAGTACAGGGCGTAGGGTTCCAGTCGACCCCAGAGAACCAGGCTTCGACGCGCGATCCATTATCGTGCAAGGATTGGTCGACCAGAACAGAGCCCATCGAGGTGGACTCGACAGAGATGTACCCACAAGCAGTCGAGTGCATGTTTCTGGTCCTGAATGCTTCAGCAGAGCTATCAGAGCCGCAGTTATCCCTCCCAATTTCAGGTTGGCAACAGGAGTCAGCAAGTTCACTGGTGAGTCTAAGCCTGAAACTTGGCTTGAAGACTACCGAGTGGCAGTTCAGATTGGTGGTGGGAACGACGAGGTGGCCATGAAGCACTTGCCCCTCATGCTGGAAGGTTCTGCCAGGGCATGGTTGACTCAACTACCTCCTAGCAGCATTTACACTTGGGAAGATCTGTCCCGAGTGTTCATCAGAATGTTTGAAGGAACTTGCAAGCGACCAGCTGGATTGACAGAGTTGCAAGTCTGCGTGCAGAAGGCTAATGAGACTCTCAGAGAGTATATTCAGAGGTGGATCACTTTGCACCACACTGTGGAGAATGTGTCTGATCATCAGGCAGTCTGCGCCTTCAAAGATGGTGTCAAGAACAGAGAACTGAGTTTGAAGTTTGGTCGAACCGGTGACATGACCTTGAGTCGGATGATGGAGATTGCTACCAAGTACGCCAACGGCGAAGAAGAAGACCGACTCCGAAGCGGCAAGCACAAGCCGAGTCAGTCGGAAAAAGGAAACACCAGTCGGAAACAGAAGCGGAAGGCTGAACCGGCAGCTCCTGGAGAGGCTCTGGCCGTGACTCAAGGAAAGTTTAAGGGGAAACCAAAAGGATCCTGGAACCCCAAGAAGGTAAAGGATAAAGAAGGGAACGACGTAATGGATATGCCATGTCACATCCATACGAAGAAAGACGAAGAGGGGAATATCATCTACCCGAAGCACACCACTCGCCATTGTCGACTCCTGATCCAGCAGTTTCAGGGAAAACAGTCTAAGGACAAGGAGAAGGAGTCGGACAAAGCCGAAGACAAGGAGGACAGTGAGGAAGGATATCCACATATCAACTCCACTCTGATGATCTTTGCAGATGTGGAAAGCAGGAGTCGACTGAAAGTCATTAACCGAGAGGTGAACATGGTTGCCCCAGCAAAAGCAAATTATCTGAAATGGTCTCAAACACCCATCACATTCGACCAATCTGATCACCCGATTCACATTGCCACCCCTGGGAGGCAAGCTTTGGTGGTCGATCCAGTGGTCGAAGGCACTCGACTGACAAAGGTGCTGATGGATGGTGGAAGCGGACTGAATTTGTTGTATGCAGACACACTGAAAGGAATGGGCATTCCGATGTCCCGACTGAGCACTAGTAACATGAGCTTTCATGGAGTTATACCAGGGAAGAAAGCCGAGTCACTCGGCCAAATAGCTTTGGATGTGGTGTTTGGTGATTCGAAACACTTTCGCAAAGAAAAGTTGACATTTGAGGTCGTGGATTTTCAGAGTGCATATCATGCCATTTTGGGGAGACCAGCTTACGCACGGTTCATGGCTCGACCATGCTACGTGTACGTCAAATTGAAGATGCCCGGCCCCAAAGAAGTGATCACTGTCACCGGTGATCGGAAAAAGGCAGAAGAGTGCTTTCAGAAGGGCTCCAAGATTGCCGATTCCCAGGTGACAGCGGTTGAGTTCGAAGAATACAAGCAAAACGCAGATTCGAGTGACTTGCTGCGATCAAAGAAACCCGCCACAGAGTCTGCATTCCAGTCGTCCGGTGAGACGAAGCCTGTTCACATTCACCCGACCGACCCCGATGCAGCTCCGACCCGCATCTCCACAACACTCGACCCAAAATAGGAAGAAGCGCTCATCCAGTTCCTCCGTGAGAACTGGGACATTTTTGCATGGAAGCCCGCTGACATGCCAGGTGTTCCCAGGGGACTGGCTGAGCATCGCCTAAGAGTCGACTCATCTGCAAAACCAGTCAAAGAGCATCTTCGGCGGTCCGCCGTCCAGAAGAGAAAAGCCATTGGTGAAGAAGTGGCTCGACTGTTGGCGGCAGGATTTATCCGAGAGATATACCACTCCGAGTGGCTCGCTAATGTCGTCATGGTCCCTAAGAAGGACAAGTCGCTCCGAATGTGCATTGATTTCAAGCACATCAACCGGGCCTACCCGGAAGATCATTTTCCTCTCCCTCGCATAGATCAAATTGTTGACTCGACCGCGGGATGCGAGAGGCTATCTTTTTTAGATGCTTACTCCGGGTACCACCAGATCCGTCTGTACGGACCCGACGAGGTGAAAACAGCTTTCATCACTCCATTCGGGTGCTTCTGTTATATCACCATGCCATTCGGCCTCAAAAATGCCGGAGCCACATTTATGCGAATGATTCAGAAGTGTCTACTCACTCAAATCAGTCGGAATGTGGAAGCATATATGGATGATATTGTTGTCAAATCACGAAAAGGTTCCGACCTGCTCGCTGATCTCGCCGAAACATTTGCCAACCTCAGAAGATATGATATCAAGCTCAATCCATCAAAGTGCACATTTGGAGTTCCTGGTGGCAAGTTACTCGGTTTTCTCGTTTCCGAACGGGGAATCGACGCTAACCCAGAAAAGATTGGCACTATTCTCCGAATGAAACGCCCTGTGCGAGTGCACGATGTCCAGAAGCTTACTGGATGCTTGGCCGCATTAAGTCGATTCATCTCACGACTCGGTGAAAAGGCATTGCCTCTTTACCGACTGATGAAGAAGACAGACAAGTTCGAGTGGACTCCAGAAGCTGATGCAGCGTTTGCCGAGCTCAAAACTCTGCTCTCCACCCAACCGGTGCTTGCTGCTCCAATCAGCAAAGAGCCTCTGTTGCTCTATATCGCAGCCACAGGACAAGTCGTCAGTATTGTGCTAACAGTCGAGCGGGAAGAAGAAGGAAAAGCTCTCAAAGTTCAGCGCCCAGTGTATTATTTGTCTGAAGTCTTGACTCCATCCAAGCAGAGATATCCTCATTATCAGAAGCTTGTGTATGGAATATACATGACCACAAAGAAGGTTGCTCATTATTTCTCTGATCATTCCATCACAGTCGTCAGCGACGCTCCACTATCAGAGATTTTGCACAACAGAGATGCAACTGGTCGAGTGGCCAAATGGGCGATTGAACTTCTTCCCCTTGATATCAAGTTTGAGGCAAAGAAAGCCATTAAGTCCCAGGCAATAGCAGATTTCCTCGCCGAGTGGATTGAACAGCAGCAGCCGACTGAAGTTCACTCGGAGCATTGGACCATGTTTTTTGATGGCTCTAAGATGTTGAATGGTTCCGGTGCTGGGGTTGTCCTGTTTTCCCCCAGAGGAGATAAGCTCAGATATGTGCTCCAGATTCACTTTGATTCTTCCAACAATGAGGCAGAATATGAGGCCCTCTTATATGGGTTGCGCATGGCCATTTCACTCGGCGTCCGTCGCCTGATGGTCTATGGCGACTCGGATTTAGTGGTCAATCAGGTGATGAAAGAGTGGGACGTGAGAAGCCCAGCCATGACTGGATACTGCAGTGCAGTGAGGAAGCTGGAAAAGAAGTTCGAGGGGTTGGAACTCCATCATATACCCCGACTGAAAAATCAAGCAGCTGATGATCTAGCAAAGGTAGGTTCCAAGAGAGAAGCCATTCCGAGTGGTGTGTTCTTGGAGCATATACACACTCCGTCAGTCAAAGAAGATCCTTTCACCGAAGAAACTCCACAGCCCAAGAGTGCCACAGATCCGACTGAAGTTGAAGTCCCAGCGGTGGTCGACTTGATCATGGAGGTTTTGGTGGTCATTCCCGACTGGACAGTTCCGTATGTCACTTATATCCTGAGAAAAGAGCTTCCGGAGGATGAGGAAGAGGCTCGACAGATCGTCCGTCGATGTAAGGCCTTTACCGTAATCAAAGGACAATTATACAGAGAAAGCGCGACTGGAGTTGGTCAGAAGTGCATAACACCAGAAGAAGGTCGACTCATCCTCAATGATATTCACTCGGGGACCTGTGGTCATCATGCGTCCTCTCGGACCATCGTGGCCAAAGCATACCGAGCCGGATTTTACTGGCCAAAGGCGAATGAGATGGCAAAAGATATAGTGGATAAGTGCGAGGGATGTCAGTTCTACTCGAATATGTCGCACAAGCCTGCGTCAGCTCTGAAGACCATCCCACTCGTCTGGCCTTTCGCAGTATGGGGATTGGACATGGTCGGTCCTTTGAGAACAGGACGAAGTGGCTTCACGCATGTACTGGTGGCAGTCGACAAGTTCACCAAGTGGATCGAGGCTAAACCAATCAAGAACCTCGACACCGGTACTGCTGTTAGCTTCATCAGGGAACTAATATTCAGATATGGAGTCCCGCACAGCATCATTACGGATAATGGGTCGAACTTTACTCGGAAGAATTCAGAGATTTCTGCAACTCCCAAGGCACACGGGTCGACTATGCTTCAGTCGCCCATCCGCAGTCGAATGGACAAGCAGAGCGAGCTAATGGACTGATTCTTAAGGGATTGAAGCCCCGACTGATGCGTGATCTCAAACACGCGGCTGGAGCTTGGGTCGACGAACTTCCCTCAGTGCTTTGGGGGTTGCGGACCACACCTAATCGGTCGACCGGAAGAACTCCATTCTTCTTGGTCTACGGAGCTGAAGCAGTCTTGCCGAGTGATCTTCTCCACAATGCTCCTCGAGTTGAAATCTACAACGAAGCAGAGGCTGAACAAGCACGGCAGGACGCAGTCGACCTTTTAGAGGAAGAAAGGGAGATGGCTCTGATCCGGTCGACCATCTACCAACAAGATTTGCGTCGTTTTCACGCCAGAAATGTGAGAGGTCGAGCCTTCCAGGAAGGGGATTTAGTTCTCCGAGTGGATCAGCACAAACCACACAAGCTTGCTCCTTCTTGGGAAGGCCCCTTCATCGTCACCAAGGTCCTCCACAACGGGGCGTACCGTCTTTACAACGTCGAGCATAATATCGACGAGCCCCGAGCTTGGAACGCGGAGCTACTCCGCCCATTTTACACTTAAGTTTTATCACTCGGATGAGTTGCAATAAAATACTTCTGTAGTTCATGGACCTCAAAATAATAGTGTCACAGTTCCTCCATAATTTCTGTCACTTTTTATTTTTGTCCAATAAAATTCCCCCTCAGTGGGTGACTTAGCTGCGAATCCGTTTCGCCTAAGTTTGTAAAAATCCTACCGAGTGGTGAGCCAGACTCCCACTCGGAGGCTTAGCTGCGAATCCGTTTCGCCTAAGTTATAAAAATCCTACCGAGTGAAGAGCAACCCTCTCACTCGGGGGCTTAGCTGCAGTCCAAGCACTCGCCTAAGTTATCAAAATCCTACCGAGTGGTAAGCCAGACTTCCACTCGGGGGCTTAGCTGCAGTCCAAGCACTCGCCCAAGTTACCAAAATCCTACCGAGTGAAGAGCAACCCTCTCACTCGGGGGCTTAGCTGCAGTCCAAGCACTCGCCTAAGTTATCAAAATCCTGCCAAGTGAAGAGTAAACCTCTCACTCGGGGGCTTAGCTGCAGCCCAGTGCTCGCCTAAGTGGACTGAAGAAAAAGTCGATCGCAGTAAAGGCGCCTTGCTTTGAACCTTCAAAAGACATTTCGAGCCAAAGGCAATCGTATTCAAGCACCAAATTCAAGTTTGAATCGATATCTAAAGGAACCGAGAGTGCTCAGGCGTTAAGCCTGTTAAGGTTTATCGGTTACAATTCCACTCGGCATACCGAGGCAAATTTAAAGCGTCGAGCCAGAAGAAGTTTTTTACCCCTCCTGTGGAGGGCTGGAAGGAGCAACGAATTCATCAAGGTCAATTCCGTCGGCGATCCGAGTGGCAGCTGCAAGGAAAGTTTCCATAAAGGACCTGAAGTCGTGCTTCTTGGTATTGGCCACCCGAAGGGCCGCCAGCTTCTCTTCTCGCGCATCTTTACAGTGGACTCGGGCCAGACACAGAGCAACATCTGCACCACACCGAGCCGAGGACTTCTTCCATTCCTGCACTCGACCAGGGATCGTGTTCAACCGGGCCATCAGCGACTCAAGGTCATTCTGAAGTGTCTCCTCAGGCCAGAGCGTCGAGTCGATGCGAGATGTGGCGGCCTTCAGCCTTGCGAGATAGTCCACGACAGCTGCGACACGAGACTCCAGTCAGAAAACATCCATGGCAACTTCATCGTTCACCGGAGAATTGACGGGGTCGAGGTTTGGCTCCAGCCGGCTAGTTTCTTCTTCAAAGTTTTGACAGAATTCTGCAAGGATGATCACTAAGTCAAGGGGATGGTTGAATGGAAAAACCACAATTGGAAATGTTTGCCAAGCATAGAGGTTTACCTTCAAGCATAAGAAACAGCTTCTTGGCAAGACTACTCAGGAAGGCCTCCAGATCAGTTTTCTTCCCAGTCAATTTGCTGACTTGGTCGGTCAGGGCAGCTTTATCAGTTTTTAGTCGACTGATCTCCTTGTTGGCGATCCCAAGAGCAGCTTTCAGATTGGTATTGTCTTGTTCAAGCTTGGTGACTGAAGCTAACTTCTCGTCAGCAAGCTTGATCTTCTCAGCTAGTTCAAGGTCTTTCTTCTGTTGGGCCTCCCTTACCTTACCTGCAAGTTACAGCAAGATCAGATTTTGAAACAAGCAAGGGGAAAGCAGTCGTCAGGGTCTCACCAAACATACCTTCGGTATCCTCCTTTGCCTTCGTCAGCTTCTCCTGAACCAGCTTCAGGCTCAGCTCGAGTTGAGTGTGCTTGTGTTCCAGTTCAGAGTAGCGAGCCACAAGATCACAAGAGTTCTGCGAAGAACCAATCGACTAAATGTCAAATATAATTCACTTCCGAGTGAAAAAGGAAAAAAACACACGTTTCTAAGACTACAGCCGAATACAAGCATTCGACCGTAGTCTCGGGGACTACACCCAGTGGGTGCACTCAGCGTGCCCCCACTAATCCTGTTGAAGACAAAGTCGACCAGTCGACCTCAAAAAAAAAAGAGCGAGATGCATTCTCTAAGACTGTGATCAACTGCAAGCAGTCGACCACAGTCTCGGGGACTACACCCAGTGGGTGCACTCAGCGTGCCCCCACCGGTTTGTGAAATCCAGTCGACATACTTGACTGACAGAAAAATTGACATCATAAAGCCTAAGGCCGACTGCCAGCAGTCGACCTTAGCCTTGGGGACTACACCCAGCGGGTGCACTCAGCGTGCCCCCGCTAACACGGAGTTTATTCGACACACCCAGTGGGTGACTACTATAAATTCCGGAAAGGAAAAGTTTTTGGTAGCATATCCAACAGAACAAACAGTGGTCGACTGACCTGGACATTGCTTTGGAGGGCAGAACTGGCGTCATAAGCCGCCTGGCTCGCATCCCGGATGGTCTTCAGCTGCTCCATCATAATTCCCGCCTGGCGTATCGCCTCCTTCGCTGCGCCAGCTTGGTCCTCTGGGACGTGGTGCGTCGTGAAGAGGGAAGGCTGCTGAGCACTCGTCAATGGATCTGCGAAGGACACCATGTGTCGAGTGGTGTTCTCTTCCTCCACAGTCAGAATCTCAGGCGCCATCACATCCTGAGGCACCTTACTGGCGGACGCTTTCCGACTCCTCCTGCGCTTCAGCGGCTCTTCATCCTCATCATCATCAGGGAGATTGATAACAGTATTGGGTGGAGCTACGGAGAAAAATCAGGATCAGAGATCGCGAGTCAGTCGACTAAGAACGGCGTTAAGAATACAATACCTGGGTTCGAAGTTGCTGCGTCCTCCATCTCGTGGTCATCAGCCCGGGCCGAGGTTTCAGAAGTGGCAGCACTGCAACTCCAAAGGATCAGTCGACTAACTTCAGCGTCGACCAGAGACAAAGTTCACACAAAATAAGAAAATATGAGCAGCACGGTTACCCTGATATGGTGGGGATGGACACCTTCATCTTCGGCAGGAGCTTGATCGGCTTCGACGAGGCCGCCCTGGGCTGCTTCGGCGCCTTTTCAGTCGGCACCGGAGAGGTGGTCCGAGGGCGCTTGGTCGACTGAGTGGCGGTCGCAACCCCCTTACCACGTTTGGTTGAAGGGTCGTGGACAAGCTTCGACCGCCTTTCTGAGCGCGGTGGTACGACCTCCTCCTCCTCTTCTTCCTCATCCTCGACGTCATCTTCATCACCGTCATCATCATCATCATCGTCATCATCCTCTGCAACATCCGAGTCCCATTCCTCCTCTTCCTGGCTCTCGCCCCCGCTCGCCTCGCCCTCCTCAGTCGAAGCTTGTGCCCCATTGGGCATCGAGTACAGCTCGGTGAGGGCCTAGCAGATGTCCAGACAAGGATCAGTCGACCAGTCGGCAGGGTAAACAGAAATGAACGCGACAAGAGCGCAGTGGAGAGCAGGGCAAGTGTACCTTGTTTGGATCGCTGTTGTGGTCGAGTGGAGGAATCCTTCTGGCTCCGCGTGGGTTATCCTTGTTTCTGGTAACGGCTACCATCCATCTTTCCAGAGTGACGTCGTCGACTGCTTCTGGATGGACTCTAGTCTCGTCTTCAGTCCCACGGTACAACCACATGCAGTGGCTCCGGAACTGAAGGGGCTGGATGCGACGCCTGAGGAAGACCTACAGGAGGTCCATGCCCGTCACTCCCTCCCGAACCAACTGCACCACGCGCTCCATCAACATCTTCACGTCAGCTTTCTCCTCCGGAATCAGCTTCAGAGGGGAGGGCTTGTTCACTCGGTCCATGGTAAACGGAGGGAGTCCACTCGACTGCCCTGGCGTCGACTGGACCTGGCAGTAGAACCAAGTCGACTGCCAGCCTCTGACGGACTCGGGAAAGGTCATGGGCGGGAAGGTGCTCTTATTCCTCACCTGGATCCCCAGACCCCCACACATTTGTACGACTCGGGTTCTCTCATCACCTGGGCTCGCCTTCTTCACGGTCTGAGATCGACACATGAATATATGCTTGAACAAACCCCAGTGCGGTCGGCAGCCCAGGAAACCCTCACACATGGACACGAACGCGGCAAGATAGGCAATAGAGTTTGGGGTAAAGTGGTGGAGCTGCGCCCCAAAGAAATTCAAGAAGCCACGCAAGAAAACACTCGGCGGCAAGGAAAATCCACGATCAACATGGGTGGCCAAGAGCACACACTCACCCTCTTCTGGCTGGGGCTGCCACTCCTTCCCCGGAAGCCTCGCAGCTCCATGAGGAATCAAGCCCTCGTTGGCCATGTCGAGGAGGTCATTCTCGGTGATGGTCGACTGGATCCAGTCTCCTTGGACACAGCCCTTCGGCAGGCGGGATCTGGACGAGGACCCGCCGCGGCTGGTGGATCTCCCCTTTGCCTTCTCCGTCGCCGACGCCTTCTTCGCACGTTCCAGCGCCGCCGTCTTCTCCTTGGCCATGGTTGCCGGCGAGATGCGCGTGGGGAAGTTGTGCGGGGGCGAGAGCGAGCGCGCTGGACAGGGATGAAGGGAGCGGAGAGAGAGAGAGAATGACTGAGGCGCAGTACAGAAATCCTCGCCGGGCGCATTTATAAGGTCCCTTCCGAGTGGATGACAGGTGGGCCCGGTCGATCTAATCATATCAGGAACAGTTATGCAGACAGGATACGTGGCGAAAAAAGCGGCGCGGAGATCGAGGCGTCTATGTCCCGTCCCATCCGAACGCCGCGGTCCGCTCCACTTCGCGCGCGTCCCCAAATTTCGCATCCCGCGGAATCCGCGAACAGCAGATCAGTCTGTCAGGCACGGGGTTTCCAGCGATCCGTCGCTCGGAGATCGTCGAAGCCCGAAAGACCACTCGACGCAAGAATAGAATGGATCGAGTCGACTGAAGACAAGTTGCTCACTGTCGACGAAGAGATTCTTTGGTCCAGGACAACGCACGACCAGAGCGCAAAGGTTAATCGGAAACGACATCAACTCCTTCCTCACTCGAAGCCTCAATCCATTCGGGGGCTAATGATGGGGTTATGTACCTAGGGTAGGGTCATGGACCTGATCTAAGTACCTTACCCAAGGACACCCTTAGAAGAAGACGCCTTCCAGTCGACCAACGAGGGACACACTCGACTGTCTTGAAGGACTCGACCACGAAGACTCACTCGACCACCAGAAGGTCAGGAGGCACTTTGCACTGCAACGGCCTGTAATCAAGTAGACTTTATGATAGTAAAGGCACTTTATGTGGGGCGTTACCGGCAACGCCCCAGACTTAACTCACCTTAAACCCTCTCCTACGTGGGCTGGCTGGGGTCCTGGCGCACTCTATATAAGCCACCCCCCTCCACAGGCAGAAGGGTTCGGCACCTTGTAACTCATATACTCATAATCCACTCGACCGCCTCTGGGCTCCGAGACGTAGGGCTGTTACTTCTTCCGAAGAAGGGCCTGAACTCGTACATCCCTGGTGTTTACAACCTCTCCATAGCTAGGACCTTGCCTCTCCATACCTACCCCCCACTCTACTGTCAGGCTTAGAACCACGACAGTGACCAAACTCGCGGTGGCACTCCGAGATCATGGAAGCAAGGACACGGATGACAATTGGATCAAGCGGAAGTTCCTCAAGGCCATGATGCCCTACAACAAAGCCATGTCCTCCGTCATTCGTCAACGACCGGATTTCCACACCTTGACCTCAAGTGAAGTGTTGGATGAGTTCATTGCAATGAGCATCCTGGACAAGACCGCCGACAATGCGGTGCTCCGTTCTCAAAGAGTAAAGAAGCCTAACCTTGCCTTGAAGGCCAAGGTTATTGAGGAAGAAGTGGAGGATGAGGAAATCAACCCCGAAGACACCAAGTTTGACTACCATGAGCACATGGCCCTTGCTTCAAGACAGTTTTGGAGCAAGAAGAGCTCAAGACCCAACTTCAACAAGAACAACTCAAGTGGTGTCAAGGGCAAACAACGAGTGAGAACTTGTTTCAACTGTGGCAATGTGAGCCATTTCGTTGCGGATTGTCCTTACGAGAAGCGGGAAGACAATGGTGGCAAGTTCATTCGAAAAGACAAAGCCAAGTCCTTCCCCAACAAGAACAACTTCGCCAAGAAGACTCCCACGCGTGGGTTGGTGGTTCAAGAAGAATATCAAGAGGATGACGATGATGATGAAAACGAAGAAGCAACGGCCATGGCATCCATTGCCATTGCTACTCCCCGGGTGTCTCTCTTCGAATCACCCAACGAAAACATCACCGCTAGATGCCTCATGGCTAAGGCTTCAAACAAGGTAACCCCCAACATCACAACCACCTTCATTACTAATCCCTCCGTGGAGGATTGCATTGACGGACATGTTGAGTCTAATGAGGAAGTGAACGAATTTGAGTCTTTTATGAGTAAGCTCAAGGGAAAGTCCAAGAAGCACTTTGTTGCTCTCTTGGAACAACTTGGTGAGGCCAATGACATGATCGAGGCTCACGAAGAAACCATCTCCAAGATGGAAGGTCATAGTCGTGACTATGCCGATGAGATATCGGATCTCTCTAATGCTCTTGAGGAAGAGCGTGTGTATCGTTTGACTCTTGAGGAGTCACACAATGATGACCATGCTAAGTTAAAGAAAGATCTTGATCATGCACTTGTCATGACTCGTGTGCTAACCTCCGAGAAGGCTAAACTTGGGGTTGATCATGCTAGACTCAAAGAGGAGTTTGAGATACTTGACAAGGCCCACAAGGTCTTGAAGGGTACTCATGATAGCCTCAAGGAGTCTCATGCTCAACTCCAAGTTAAGCTAATCAAGGAAAAGGCCACCTTTTCTCATATGGTATTAATTGATAATGCATGTGCTACTAACCCTTGTTGTGAGCATGTACATCTTGTGGAGGAAAATGCCAAGTTGAAGGAACAACTTGAGAAGGGCCTTGTGACTTGTATTCAAGGTGAGAAAAACCTCAACGACCTTTTGAGCAATCAAAAGGAAGTTGTGGGCAAAGAAGGAATTGGGTTTGCACACAAGTTCAAGAGCAAGAAGAAGAAGAACAACAAGGCCAATCGTCCTCTTCCCCTCAAACAAACGTTCATGAAAGAGGGAGAGGGTACTTCTAAGAAGAAGAAGGAGAAAGTGAAGGAAGTTGATGTCCAAAAGGGCAAGAACATTTCCTCAAACAAAGCCGGCGACTTTAACCCTTCATATGTGTTGTGTCGTGCTAGTGATGGACATGTTTATGCTAAATTTGTTGGTTCCTCTTATGAATACATTGAATGGTCTATTTGGGTTCCCAAGACCCTTGTTACTAACATCAAATGACCCATTACTAAATGGGTACCTAAAACCAAGCATTGATTTCGTGTAGGTGTTTGCTTCCGGTGGGGGATCATGGTTGCTCGATAGTGGAGCAACAAATCATATGACCGGGAGCAAGGACTTGGTGGTGGACGTGCAAGAGATTCCATCTATGCCCACCAATGTCGAGTGGGGTGATGCATCGCATTCTAAGGTATTGGGTCTCGGCAAGGTTGTCATTTCTCATGATCTAACGATTGAGAAAGTCATGCTTGTTGAGTCCCTTGCATTTAATTTACTTTCCGTTCGTCAACTTGCACTCATGAGCTTTGCCACATTCTTTGATATTGATACCGTGGCCCTCTTGTGGAGCAAGACTCTTAAAGTAGCCTTCGTTGAGCATGTCGAGAACGGTCTCTATGTGGTTAACATTTCGGAGCAACCCACTAAGACCGCGACATGCCTAATGGCTAAAGTTGACGTGGGATGGCTTTGGCATCACCGTTTAGCCCACGTTAATATGAGATCTTTGCAAAGTCTTCTCAAGGGGGACCATGTTCGTGGACTAACAAATGTTAGTTTTGCCAAAGATCGTGCTTGCAGTGCTTGTATCGAAGGAAAGCTTCATGAAAAATCTCACCCTCCCTCAACCATCATCTACTCAAAGAGACCCTTGGAGCTACTTCACATGGATCTCTTCGGGCCTCCATCTTTTGATAGTCTTGGAGGAAGAAAGTATTGCTTGGTGATTGTGGATGATTATTCAAGATACACTTGGGTATACTTCTTCAAGAGGAAGAGTGAGACCCAACAAACCGTCATCAACTTTGCAAATGAAGCTCAACGTCAACATGATGCAAAGATCTTGACAATAAGAAGCGACAACGGCACCGAGTTCAAGAACTACACCTTGGATGAGTTTCTTAGTGATGAAGGGATCAAGCATCAATATGCGGCACCTTATACCCCTCAACAAAATGGTGTTGCGGAGAGGAAGAACCGGACGTTGATGGACGCGGCAAGGACCATGATGGCGGAGTTCAAGTCTCCATACAACTTTTGGGCCGAAGCCATCAACACCGCATGTCATGCATCCAATCGGCTCTATCTTCGCAAGGGCTTGAACAAGACTCCTTATGAGATCCTCACCGGCAACAAGCCCAACCTCAAGTACTTCCGGGTGTTCGGTTGTAAGTGTTTCATTCTCAAGAAAGGTGTTCGGTTGTCTAAATTTGAGGCTAGAGCTCATGAGGGCATATTTGTTGGTTATGCTACAAACTCTCATGCTTACCGTGTCCTCAACAAGTCCACCGGACTCATTGAGGAGACGTGTAACGTGGAGTTTGACGAAAATAACGGCTCCCAAGTGGAGCAAAGTGGTACTTGTAATGTAGGTGATGAAATTCCTCCCCAAGCCATAAGAAGAATGGGTATTGGTCAAATCCTACCCATTGAGGAACCCCTTGTGGCCGAAGGAGAAGGACAATGCTCTACTCTAGTAGAGCCATCACCTCATCAAGACCCATACGCTTCCGAAGAACAAAGTGAAGGCCCTCAACCTCGTGAACAAGACCAAGGGCAAGATCCACCTCAAGACGGTGATGAATCACTAATTGATGCCCAAGGTCAAGTTCTTCCCCTCGAGCGAGTTCAAGACCAAGAGCAACCTCAAGGCCAAGAACAAGCTCAAGACGGCGCTCAAGATCATCAAGTCAACCCTCCTCCTTCCACACCCGAGGAGGAATTAGAGCGTCGTGCCGCGAAGATTGCTTCCAAGCTCACCACCCAAGGCCATCTCATGGAAAATGTGGTTGGAAGCCTAAGAAAGGGGGTAAGCACTCGTAGACAATTGGCAAACTATTGTGAACATCACGCGTTTGTCTCTTGTGTTGAACCCCAAAAGGTCTATGAGGCGCTCGAAGACTCGGATTGGCTCAATGCCATGCATGAAGAACTCAATAACTTCGAGTACAACAAGGTGTGGAGATTGGTGCCAAGACCGTCTGGGAACCACAACGTCATTGGAACCAAGTGGATCTTCAAGAACAAGCAAGATGCTCATGGGAACATCATTCGCAACAAGGTAAGATTGGTAGCACAAGGCTACTCCCAAGTCGAGGGTATCGACTACGGTGAAACCTTTGCTCCCGTTGCTCGTCTTGAATCCATTCGTTTGTTGATTGCTTATGCTTCCCATCACAACTTTAAGTTGCAACAAATGGATGTGAAAAGTGCTTTTCTTAATGGTCATATTAATGAGTTGGTCTATGTCAAGCAACCCCCCGGGTTCGAGGATCCCTACTTTCCGGATCATGTGTATCAACTCGATAAGGCACTCTATGGCCTTAAACAAGCCCGACGTGCGTGGTATGACCACCTTACCGAGTTGCTACAAGATCGTGGATTTGAAGTAGGGCTAGTCGACCCCACTCTTTTTACTAAGAAGGTCAACGGGGAGTTGTTTGTATGCCAACTATATGTTGATGATATTATCTTTGGTTCTCCTAACAAAGCTTTCAATGAAGAATTTGCCACTCTCATGACCTCCAAGTTTAAGATGTCTTCGATGGGAGAGTTGAAGTTCTTCCTTGGTTTCGACATCAAACAAAGAAGAGAAGGAACCTTCATCAACCAAGCCAAATACACTCAAGACATGCTTAAAAGATTCAAGCTAAGTGATGTCAAGCCGGCTACTACACCAATGCCTACCAAGTGCCAACTTGACATCGATCCCAATGGTCAAGCGGTGGATCAAAAGGTATATCACTCCATGATTGGCTCCTTGCTTTACCTTTGTGCATCTAGACCGGATATCATGTTGAGTGTGGGGATGTGTGCACGTTTTCAAGCCGCACCAAGGGAAAGTCTCTTTGTGGCGGTCAAGCGAATCTTTCGATATTTGGCTCATATCCCAAACTTTGGCTTATGGTACCCAAGAGGAGCAAACTTCAAGCTTGAAGGTTTCACGGATTCCGATTGGGCGGGAGACAAAGTGGATAGGAAGTCCACTTCCGGAGGGTGCCAATTTCTTGGTTGCTCCTTGGTAAGTTGGTCTTCCAAGAAGCAAAGTTGTGTGTCTCTCTCCTCCACCGAAGTGGAGTATGTGGCGGCCGGTAGTTGTTGTGCTCAACTCCTATGGATGAGGCAAACTTTAAAGGAGTACGGTGTCATTTGTGACAAAGTGCCTCTTTGGTGTGACAATGAAAGTGCCATCAAGATCTCTCTCAACCCGGTGCAACATTTCAAGACGAAGCACATTGAGATTCGGTATCACTTCATCCGGGATCACATTAGGCGAGGGGAGATCAAGCTCAAGTATGTCAACACTCATGATAACCTTGCAGATATTTTCACGAAGCCCTTGGATGAAGCAAGATTTCGCGAGTTAAGGCATGAGCTAAATATCATTGATTTGAGCAATGTGACTTGAACCCGTGCACCCCCCACCACACTCAACTCGTTGTCTAGTTTAGATGTAGGCATGGACATAGGGGGAGTGTTGTTCTCTCAATGAACTCTCCCTCTCCCCATTATGCATAAATAGATCACCTCTTTCACATTAGCCATTTTTGATGGTACTTGTGCTTCAAAGACGAGTTTTGGTCATGGGCCCAAGGATAATTCTTCGCGGTGCCATACCATCCAACTCAAACATAGGTGGCTTCGGCCACCGCCCTCTCTCTCCTCGAGAGGTTTTGTCTCTTAGGGTTCTTCTGTTGTTTCCTTGGTTTGTGCTTGTTTTTGTGTGGTTTTGGGTTGCGTCTGTTTTTCGGTGCAAAGGCATTTTCTTTTTCTCTCGTTTGAAACCTTCGGTGGCGTGAGCTCACGGTACTACCGCGGTCGGCCACGGCACTACCGCCTAGGCGCGGTACTTCCGCCCGGGCGGTACTACCGCGATGACCCGCGGTACTACCGCGCCGGTTCGAGCGCGTGGGGATAAGGCCGGGCATGGGGAGTTCTAACTCCCCATACCCATTCGTCCTCTTTCTCTCCACGCTGTCTCTTCCTCTCTCGTGCTCACGAACGGAGCCGGCGTTCGTCGCCGGATCTCCTCCACCGGCTGCCCTCCCGTGATTCCGTCCGGTGGGATCGTTCCCCACCACGTGCTCTTGCAATGTTCCAAGGTTTTCCCCAAATCCTTCTCCTTTTTGTGTTTGGTTCTTCTAGGTTTTGGGGAAGGCTTGTATGTTCTTGAGGTTCCTAGACTAAATCTATGCAAGACTAGGATGAAGGAGTGTGGTGTTGCATAGGATTGACACTTGTATTGTTGTCTAGCGCTAGATCTGATCACCGTAGCACCGTCATGGCTTCGCGGTTCTTTTTCAGATTCAAATCCTGTTAAATCTGATGCGACGCGGTACTACCGCCCGTAGGGAGCGGTACTACCGCTCGCACGGTACTCCGCCCCTAGGGCGCGGTACTACCGTGCGTCGTGTGGTACTAAAACTTTACTACTGCCCCAGCCACGGTACTACCGTGGCCCCGCCCGGTACTATCACATCTGGAGCTATACTAAGCCTTTAGTACCGCAAACCATGGCCGATCTACCGTGGTTCACATCTATCACATGCCAACTTTCTCGTTTATCTTCTATGGGTTTCTTGTGCTGTCTTATGGCCTTTGCATTGATTCTTTTTGCCTTGTGTTTTGGTGCCTTGCGTGTGTGTCTCAGGTGGTGGCTCTCGCCGGGCCAATCCCGTTCGTGACACTGGCTCCAAGCGTCTGCGTAACACAGGAGAAGTTCCCGAGGGATCATCTGCGTCCAAGCGAAATGTCAGGACCACAGCTAGCAAGCACAAGGAGCCCGCCAAGGGTATGGATGAGATAGGCCCTACCGAGTATGTCCGTCTCAGACAGCTTCACCCCTATGCGACCCCTCGCTCCACTGTCAGAGGGTGTGAACTGTTCTGGAACAAGACCCAAACCATGATCTACTTGGATGTCATCAAGAACAAGCAGAATACCTATGTGGAGGTAAAGTGGATTGATATGCACCACATGAGGAAGGACAAGTTTCGTGACTACTTTGGGGAGGCTCTGGACTTGGTGGAGCAGTTTGGAATTGAGCATGTGATCTCTTTCCACCTGGACTATGACCCTGAGATCATCTGTCAGTTCTTTGCCTCAGTGTATTTTCACACCAATGATGAAAGGAGGATGACTTGGATGACCAATGGCCGCAAGCTGTCTGCTACCTGGAAGGAGTTCATGGATTTGCTTCGAGTTGCTGATGATGGACTTGACACTCCTGTTGGTGTTCGCCCTCACGGCAATGCTGACTCTGCTAACAAGGACAAGCTCACCCCGTTCATGGTTGAGAAGACGCTCGCCAATAGCAAGACAATCTTGGTTCTCAACCCCTTTCTGGATATCATGTACCGCATCTTCCGCAACTCCTTGTTCCCCCGCATCGGTGACAAAGACAAGGTTCATGCCTATATGGTGGACATGATGCTTATTTGCCAGGATGCTCGCTTGTCTCAGACTCAGCCACTTGATGTCTCTCACATCATGTGGTGTGAGCTCCGGTTTGCCGTGTTCAACCGCAAGGTGCCTATTTATGGGCCCTACCTGTTTCTGCTGATTTCAAAGACTTGGGAGAAGATGTACCCTGAGGAGGAGTTCCTGGCTCCAGACTGGGTTCGCCATGAGCCCATTTGTCTGAGGGTCAAACCCAACTGGGCTAACACCGCTACTCGTGTTGAGGCGTCTGATGCTAGGGCTGCTGCTGTTGATGAGGATGTTGCTGGCACCGAGGGCCGTTCTGCTAGGCCCTCTTAGAGTGACTCTAGGCCATCTTGGGCCAAGAAGTTAAAGGAAAAGATGAAGTCTCTTTTCTGCATGCAAGCCAAGGGCCAGTACAGGGCTCACGTGGAGTCCAAGGAGAGTCGTCGCCGGCACAACAAGGTCCTGCAACTCTATGGCGAGGATGTGTCTGACGGGTCTGAGGAGCACATCACTCCCGAGACCGAGTGGATGGAGAAGCAAGGATACAGGTGGACTGATTCTGAGGAGGAGGTCGAGGAGTCTATTCCAGCTGCTTGAGCCACCTCTTGTGCGCTTAGGTGTCCTCTCTGCCTTTTTGGCGTCTCGATGCCAAAGGGGGAGAGAGTGTAGGGATTTGCGATTTGCGAGTTTGTGTGTCGTGTGTTTGCTGCTTTCAGTTGAACTCTCTGCCTTCAGTTGAACTCTCTGCTGTGTTTCTCGTCAGTCGTATGGTGTAAGGCATATGCACTCTATCTATCCTAGCTAGCCTGTGTTATATTGTGCTTCTTTCATGCTATGCTATGCCTATTATCCTGTCTTGGTCTCTAAAATATAGGGGGAGTGTTGATCCTAGTTTATGTGCCATGCAGTCCAAAGCATTCATCTAAAGTGCACACATCTAGGGGGAGCCCCGTCTATATTTTAGAGAAGTGGGGTTTGCCACTGCTCTAATATTATCTTATCTTTGTGCAAATCCCGTGTTGTCATCAATACACCAAAAAGGGGGAGATTGTAAGGGCATATTTTTCCCTAAGTGTTTTGGTGATTGATGACAATGCTTGTGCGGACTAATCGTGTGCCTTGAGTCCCTCAGATTTCTCATCATTAGGTACAAGACGATTCGGTGCCCCTCGGAGACTGTTGAAGCCGGCATTGTTCTACGTTTCTCCTTGGTGGAGTTGAGTCGTAGGAGAGCCGTACTATTAAGAGGGGGTCCGCGTCGGAAAGGTAGGGTGGAATCACACGTACACTTGTCCCTCCTTTCCTTGCACTTTGGAGCTACCCGTCGTTATCTTGGTTGTGTGGAAAACTGGCGACTACTGCTGTACTTGCGGTAGTACCGCAGGTACGAGCGGTAGTACCGCGGCTCTTAACGGTAGTACCGCCCCCTTGGTGCGGTAGTACCGCGGCTCCCTGTCCTAGTGCCGCTCCGGTGCGGTAGTAGGGGGCGGATGTAATTTTTTACATCCGCGCCATTCACGGTAGTACCGCTCGTCCAGCACGGTAGTACCGTGGTGGCCCACGGTAGTACCGCTCCCTTGGAGTTGTAGTACCGTGGCCCTTTCGGCCTAGTACCGCAGTGTCGCGGTAGTAGGCGCGGATGAAATTTTTTTCATCCGCGCCGACCACGGTAGTACCGCGCCTCGCAGGCGGTAGTACCGCGTCGGGTTTTCGTACCACCCTAGTTTCTGCGGAAGTTTGCACGGATGTAATTTATTTTCATCCGCGCCCTTCCCAGGACGTGACTCTCCTGCCTTGCGGTAGTACCGCAACGGGGAGCGGTAGTACCGCACGAGCGGTAGTACAACCCCTTCTTCAGGCTTGTTCCGGCCTGTGTAGTTGCCACGGTAGTACCGTGGTGGACCACGGTAGTACCGCGCGGCGCCGCGGTAGTACCGCGTCCTTGGAGCGGTAGTACCGTGTGTCGCGGGCAGAACTAGTGGATAACGGTTGGATTTTTTCCACGACTATATAAGGGTTGTCTTCTACCTCTAGTTGACTACCTCTTCCATCTCTAAGCTCCATTGTTGCTCCAAACTCCATTTTCCCCCGATCTCTCTCCCTAGCCAATCAAACTTGTTGATTTGCTCGGGATTGGGTGACAAGGGCCCGATCTACACTTCCACCAAAGGATATTTGATTCCCCCCACTTATCCCTTGCGGATCTTGTTACTCTTGGGTGTTGAGCACCCTAGACGGTTGAGGTCACCTCGAAGCCATACTCCATTGCGGTGAAGCTTCGTGGTGTGGTTGTTGTTGGGAGCCTCCGATTGTTGTGGAGATTGCCCCAACCTTGCTTGTAAAGGTTCGGTCGCCGCCTTCAAGGTCACCAATAGTGGAATCACGGCATCTCGCATCGTGTGAGGGCGTGAGGAGAATACGGTGGCCCTAGTGGCTTCTTGGGGAGCATTGTGCCTCCACACCGCTCTAACGGAGACGTACTTCCCTTTAAAAGGAAGGAACTCCGGTAACACATCCTTGTCTCCATCGGCTCCACTATTGGTTATTTCGTGCCTTTACTCTCGCTTGCTTACTTATTGTTACATCTCTTGTTTGCTTGCATGCTAGTTGATATTGCATCATATAGGTTGCTCACTTAGTTGCATATCTAGACAACCTATTTGTTGCAAAGTTTAATTTGGTAAAGAAAAGGTTAAAAATTGTTAGTTGCCTATTCACCCCCCTCTAGTCAACCATATCGATCCTTTCACTCGGGCTCCTCCTTCACCGGCGCGAAGGGGAACGACGCCGGCGGCTCCGGCTCCTCCTCCTCCTCGTCCGACCACTCCCTCTTCATGGGGAGGAAGCTCGCGGCGGCGGAGGAGGAGGATCCGGCGTACGAAGACCGCGCGAAGGAGAACGACGCATGCCGGCGGTCGTACTCCACCGTCTCGCGGCGGTCGAAGCTCGACGCGGCGAAAGCCCGTGGTTCGTCCACCTCCGCGCGCTGCGCTTCCTCGCGCTGTCGGACCGGACGCGCCGCTCGCGCTCCGGGTCCCTCTCACGGCTAGATCGGCTGCCGAAGCCGCGTCCGGAGCTCCACATTCGCCCCCACATGGCGGCTGGAGGCGGGGCGGAGGGTCGCCGGCGGCGAGAAATTGGGAGAGGAGAAAGGGGAATTGGGTAGCTCGCGGCGGCGGGGGATAGGGTTTGAACCCGCAAAAGGGTCGCGGAATCGCACTTATAGTGCTCGGGGCGTGCGGTTTGCGGGCTGCGGCAAAAGTTTTTGAGGGCCGGGCGAGTATGCGGGCTCTGTTCTGGCCGGAAAATTGGCCCGAGCCTGCATACTCGCCGGAAGTTTTGCGGGCTGAGCGTTATGCGGGGTCTGCTAGAGATGCTATTAGGTGATACCATAATACCATTTCAAAAAAATTAATTTTATATGTTTCAAAAATTATGAAAAAAAGTTGTGGATGTTCACATATAATCCCTAAAAATTTCAGGTCCAAATTCGAAATATACATTGAGAAACAAAAAAGACAAATCCAACATGAATAGTGTCAAAAAAACAAAAGACAAAAGCCAAACACCACTATTCATATACAGATTTGCCGTTTTTGTTTCTCGATGTGTATTCAGAATTTGGACCTGAAATTTTTAGGCGTTGTACATTCATGTGAGTGAACATCCACATTTTTTCCAGAATGTTTTGAAACATTTAAAGTTGATTTTTTAAATGGTATCATGGTAGCATTTGGGAGCATCTGATCTAGTACTAGTTCTTGATTGGTGAATAAAGAAAAGCAATTTTGGACTTAGCTTCATGAGAAGGAATGATGGCTGGACAGATCGCTCCTAGGGCCCCGAAGTGCCTCGGTTTCTCACGCATGAAGCAGCCGTGCAACAGACTTCGTCTCGGGGACGCACGACTGCGGCGTTGGCGTGCTACATCTTGCAACAGAATCAATCTACGGTCGGACTGATCACACGACGGCGACACACAACTCACAACCGTAATCTCTTGATCTCAACCTCGTTTACAACTTGACTCTGATATCACTTGTTAGATAAAATGTGAATAAACGAGACATGAGACACAAATTTAACATGGAAAACACTTGCGGAAAAGAACCATGGACGCACGAAGGCGCAATTCACTATGATGACAAGTATTACAAGCATGTGACGACATGCCGTCTTTAAGTGTGACTACATGGGGTATATATATGAGCGACAACACATAAGAATCCCTGGAGGACAAGTTAACAAGTTATACTCGTACGCATCGGTACCAACGCAAAGCTCACACCGCGTGTACTACGTCTATCCCAGTAGAATTTGGATCACAATTTAACATTTGTGACGGTATCTATCATCCATAGGTGACCTTTGTCAAGATCATCTTTGAGCCCAGAGGTAACAAAAAATGTCATTTTGTCCAGAACTAGAAGGAGATAGAAAGGATATGGAGAGAACATTTAGAGTGCTCCAAGCCCGTTTTGTTGCATACCTGCGAAACTGTGGGGTGCAGAGATATTGTGAAAGTGATAAAAATTTGAATGATCATGCACAACATGATTGTGCAGGATGAGGGTGAAAGAGTTCCCTAAGGTCTAGAATTTCAAGAGATGGCCGATCCTATCCAGCTTTCGGGGCAGAATCTGACGACGTTTGAGGTCTTGCCCCAAATGCATCAGTGGATTCCCATCGAGGAACTCATCACGAGAAGCTTGGGAATAATCTGGTTGAGCATCCGTGGACGTTTCAAGGAGGCAACTAGAACATCTGTCCAGAATAAGTTGAATGTAAATATGAACTATTTTATTTCAAAATTTTACTTTTGAATTGTAATATTTATATTTGAATTATTATTCCATTGAAATATTTATCTTTCAAGTTTTAAAGAATCGTGTTATTTATCTTTAATTGTTTTTAGTACTCTAGGTATAGAAAAAACAATAACAACCAAACATTTGATACATACGGTTTGATGGCCAGCGTCCTGTTCAATTTTCGCCGACTCGTCGAGATATATCCGTGAATATTTGATGATATTCATTCGGTGATCCATGTTGGAGTTGAGTTGCCCTAGGTTCTGAAGGCACCCTTTTGCCGCCAAGTTTATGAGGCCCTCAACACCCTCCAAGACAGTGCTTTCGTATAGGGACGACTGACACATTTGAAGCCACGTCATAGCAAACCAAGGTCCCAACATCGTTGCATGGATGTCATCAACATGTTAATCTGTGGTTGAATGATTAGGAGGGCAGTAGTATTCCCAACTTATCAGGGTCGTTTAGTGGGAGGAGACGTCCTTGTTGACTACGAGGCGTCTGTGATGACTTTATCAATCTTAGAGTGCTATGCTGATTCAGTCTTCCGAAGGTGCTCGCAGAGACAGAGTGTACGTGCGTGCTTTTATAGAGATGGTTGTATGATGTGTATGTGAGCGGCTTCCATTATACAGTGTTCAATGAAAGAAAGAAAGAAAGAAAGAAAAACATGTCTTTGGCGTGCCAAGGATATGTTTAGCGGCCACATATCACGGTGCACAGCTTAGTTAGTTCCACACGCATACATGTTGAATTGTAAGCCCCAATTGGTTCAACTGAGCTCTGTTTTCACTATTTTACAACCTCATTGGCTCATAGCTGCTTTTCCACAATTCATAATTCACGTAAAATCTACAGCTGAACAAAAAAAAATAGTTCATGGTAGTTTTTACCAAATCTACATCTTTTTTTTTTTGGAGGGAATACCAAACCTACATCTGAACCAAACACATCCTTAACAGTGTCGATCAGGGGTTTACCACCTTCCATGTGTAGCTAGTTGTCCAGGCGGATCATGTGTCACGATTATAAGGAGATTTCCGTGACAGGGTCGTGAATGACAGCAATGATGAGTAGGGCCAATGAAGCGACGAATGCCTGCTTCTGCCGATCTCGTATACCCGGAAGTCTGCAGTCTGCCGGTATTACTAAGATTTAAGTTCAAATTCTGTAATCAGAGTTCGATATGTCCGAGTGGTTAAGGAGACAGACTTGAAATCTGTTGGGCTACGAACGCGCAGGTTCGATCCCTGCTGTTAACGGTTTGATTTTGTTTTTCACATCTGGGGCATGCCACGATGACCGATGTTTTAGGATTCATTTGGGCAACCGCCGTTTAAGATTTTTGTTTTTCTAAGGCATGCCACGATGGAGGTTGAGGAGAAAGAAAGCGAATCACATAAAATTAGTATATTTATTGGAAAAAGCTTATCTTCAACCGACTGATAACGACGGCTCCGCGTCCGTTGGATCGCCAATCGATCAGACGGACGAGATCATCCCCGCTACCGCCTCACGCGTGGATGTTTTCTGAAACTTACCCGTTGTTTCAGAACTCATTTGTGCAACTGGATAACGCCCGCAGCTCAGTTGACTCGTGTGGCTAGGATGAAGGTTTAAGATTTTGTTTTTCACATCTGGGGC